>NW_013665817.1:667014-685162 GCF_000517525.1 Limulus polyphemus | reverse complement strand
CGCGAAATCCATAACAAACAAACAAATGGTCCTAATGTTTATATTGTTATTTAATTTATATTCTATATCAGAAAAAAACATTTGCCCAATATCTATAAAAAAAAAGAAAATGAAATATCAAAAACTGTCCTGATGTTGCAAAAATTGCAATTCGCTAAAAATTATAGGTAGGCTACTTTTTCTTCATACATAGTGTCTCGATGTTTGTGCCCTATTCCGCAGCAGGTGAGTTATGCGAGAAGTAAATACGAAATACTGAGGAATAACTTTTGTTATTATATTATTGTACGTCATTTATTTTTGAACCAGAACCATTTCTCAACGCTTTTAAGTTTGTTTGTAGTTTTAGCTACTCATAAGTTTATTGTTATAATTGGGCATGATTTTTTTAATACATTAGTCATTACATTTTATATTTAAGTTTTACTTTTACCTAACTGGTGTTACAGGTGAAAGAAAATAGGCTTAACAACTAAACAAATGTGAGTAGCTAAGTGAGGGTTGAATTAAATTTTTAAAAACTAACTAAAAACTAGCTTTTCTTTAGTACCAGTATAGACTTATTTGATGGGTGGTTCAGCTAAACAGCATACGTAGGCAAGATAAACGTGTCGTAATATGATTTGACACCAGTACTTGTACCAGAATAATCCTCTTTTGATTTTAATTATTGTACTTATAACTAAGTTATAGTATAACTATTTAACTTAGTTAAAATTAAACCCCAGTAATTTTTACTACAAATATCCATGATGGGCCTATATAGCTTTTAAACTAAAGTATTGTAGCAATAGATATATATTGTTTACATTGTGCACATATTACAAGTTCTGTAACTATTACTAGTACTAGTTTTACAATGATTAAATAAATTTTAATAACCTTAATGTTGAAACTTTGATAGCAGGTGTTGTTACTGTTAGTGTCATCTTGTTGATCAAACTTCAAAGATGCTAATAATTCATAAATCATCGAACTTTTAAGAAAAGTGGTCTGTCAGTCCATCAAGACTGCCTCATTGACCAAGCTAAACTTTAAAGCCAACCAGTGGTGTAACTACAAAATATATCTCCCCCCCTTACACGGACACATAAAACGTAATAGGGCTCCCTATATTTATTTTCCTATAATTTTAATTATGATTCAGGATCCACTGCAATTGTGGGGCTTACAAACACCACTGAAGCGAATCCTTATCATGTAAACTCCCATAAATTTACTGCAACCACTGCATGTGAATTAAACCCAATTCAAAAGGCCAACCATCATGTTGGAAAAGTTATATTGTCTTAGTTGAAGATGTCTCCTACCCTGACCTACCATTAAGTAAAAAAAAAAAAGTGGTTTGTTGGTATTATCAATTTCCAGAAAAATTATATAGACCTCAGTTAGACCCTCTATAATTCTAACTCTTCATGAGAAAACAATTTTAGAGACCTTTATCTCCTCTTGTATGACAATCTTTCCATCCAAAGTGTCGTTGAAGTAGCTGTCCTTTGAACCCTTTCCAATGAAGCAATGTCTTTTTTTAATTTAAGGAACCTAAGGCTGAACCTTATACGCCAAATAAAGCATAACCAATATATTTTACAATGAAATAACCTCTTTAGACTTGTATTCAGTATTTCTGTAAATACAACCTAAAAATATATTTGCTGTACCACTAGCAACAAAATACTGATTGGGTGACTTATGAGACTGATCAACCAGTCCACCAAGTTCTTTTTTTTTTCCATAACACTGTTAAGGTTATTACCATCATAATTATATTTATAATTTGAATTATAAGCTTCATGCATTACCTTATATTTATTTAATTAAAAGCCATTTGTCAGTTATTTACCAGACTTGCCGAATAATCTAAATCCTTTGGTAAAGCAACATCATCCTCCTCACAGCCAGAAATTAATTTCCCCGAAAGGGGGCCGAAGGCTGCCTGGAGGTGTCACCTGTTTTAACCACTCACGCCACTATACAGTAGTGTGTTGTCTATCAGTCAGTCAGTAGACACTAAAATGATGTCACAATAAGGGACACTTAATGTTGCTATTTGTGCTGTAGTGATGCAAGTAAAACATACGCATGCCATGAATCAAAAGCATGAAATAAAAATATTTGTTATTCCTAATTTTGGTTTTATTTGCTCTTGAAACAGAACATTTTTGAGAATTGTATGCAAATACATCTAGCATCATCAGTGTGACATAAAAATGAATGTGAACGATCACATGAATACATTTTAACAACAGAACTCAGTCCAGCATGAAGAACATTAATTTGGTTATGTACAGTATGATAAGCAGTGTCATTAAAAAAAATTATACTTAAAACAGCAGTACGTCTCAGCAATTTGACATGAAGAACATGATTAAATTAATGTAATGATAATCAATAAGTGTTTTTACATGTTGACTTTATCAGTGCTCGTGACAGTACAATTTTTCTGGTAGTGGCAATGAAAAGCATTTAAAATTCATATTATGACAGGTGAAGGAATAGTCAATAAAATGCTTAAATGTTCTAATGATATTTTTATGGTCAGTATTGTTAGCTGTGATGAAAATGCTGTTGCTTTACAAAAGGATTTAGATTATTTGGAGAGTTTGGCAAATAAATAACAGATGGAAACCGACCTAGTGTTGGCTAACAATACGAAGAATTAAATTGTGGCGGAATGCTACAAGTTCTTCAAATACCTATAGAATGATAGGTTTCTTTTTTGTGAATGTAAAGCACTTAAATACACCTTTTTGATTTTCAATACCTCACTACTATAAAGGCTTGGTTTGGTCTGAACTTTCATTGGTGGTAGTGTCCAGGATCACTGATGAAGAGTAGAAAAGTACTGTAATAAGAAAATTAAGATTATTTATATCATGCCACTAACCTGTTGAGAACAGAAAAAGTACTTTTTAAAACATTCAATTACAATTAAGGAAATTATTTGAGAAATGTACATGACAAACTAATAGAAAATTACAACATATTGTAAGTCACATTTTGAAAATTCAGCTTAGGCCTAATATTATTGCTATTAGATTTCCTCAACTTAGTTTCAACCGTAAAGTAAATGATTTATAATTTAAGCAAAGCTTGCAACACTTGTATATCAAAATAATTTACAGTAATGAACTATAAAGGATATTTCTAGTTATATTGTGGTTTAATACATTGACTGCTGGTTCAATACATAGGGAACAGTCCACCTCCAGCACTTGAATGCGAGCGTGCCCTATATGGTATACGACTTGCAAAAATTCCGCACGCGTTTAGAGCAGCTGCAGTTAATGAGTTAAATGCCTAAAGTTGGTGAAGTATTGAAAACCAGTAGGCTTGTAGATATTGTAAAATCATCAAACAGAATATTGTACATTAATTAACAACTTTGCTTTCTTTTGCTGAGCCAATGCTCAAACCACTTTTTAACTTGTGTGTATGCTTCATGATTATAAAATAGTCATTAATCTTTGCTGCAAAATTATTTAAACTTTAAAATTAGTAAAATTTCATAAAGCAATTCCACTAACATTATTGAAAGACCTCGTATGTTTCTCAAATTTCATTTTATGAGAGTTTAAGAATTTTATTGTTTGTTTCATTTTCTCCATTAACATACTTTTATAGTTGTTAGTGGTTTTCAGTACGTCCTAATTATCACTTACATCACTTTTAAGTATAATATTTTTAAATCATTTTATTTCGTATCAAATCTTCTTTTCTCACCATTCGTCCATTTTGGAATGTAAAAATTAATGGCAAGCAATATTTGTTTTTTGAGCTCAGTTATAAACTTTCAAAAGAAAGGTTATGAAATCCTTTTCTTTAAAAATCACTTGATTCTATACATATATTGTAATGAGTTCATGGTTATGAACTTGTGACTTTTATGATCTCTGTGTTCTTCAGTACAAATATCTATGCTGCAAAAAGATTCATCTGTGAAAATACTCAATAGTTTTAATAAGTAAGGCCACCTTATTACCTTATTTTTAATACAGATCTGACAATTCACAGGAAACTTTAAAGGAATAGTTTCGGTGGTTCTAGAAAGCTAAACATTGACACAAATAAGAATCTTACAATCACGTAAGTTAAAACAATATGAACATTTCTCATTTTGTCTTATTTATAAAGTGGACGAAACTTTTGTCTTTTTATATTTGATAATCTCTGGAATGAAGCCATTGGCCATTTGTGAAATATATCTTCATTTAGGGGGCTTCTCGGTAAAATACCAAAATTTTGTAAGATGTTTATGACAATATTGAAAAGTAAAAGTTGTTTTTGCATTTGGAACTAATATTTCTTCAGATAAATCAGAAAAAAAAATGAAACCATATGTTGAGATAAAAATTCTTAAGGCCAATTACCATAAGGTTAAAAATAGCTGTTCACATGCTCACACAGTGTGTTGAACCCCAGACCTACTGAGTGGAATCCTATTTTCTCATAACTTGTATTACATACATATTTTTGCAAATATGGTTCCAATGTCTTTTACCAAAAATTAAAAAGAAATTGATAGCTCGGAAGATGGAATCCTGAAAACTGTAACCATTGTGATATTTTTTGGGTGACAAGTGACCCATAAAGCTTTGTTAGCATTCCAAATTAAGGATGAAAAAGTGTTAAAATACAAAAGACCTGGTGGGTGTCCTAAGGTGTGGTGCTCAAGTCAAGAAACACATTCTTAGTTTTTAAATTATAAAAAATTAATCCGTATGAACTAATTATATTTTGTGACTATGAGAAAAATAGCAGAGGTGTCATACACTGTAAAACTGCTTGATTTCCCCCAACTACGTAGTGTTAAGTATGAGGAATTACCCCCCCCCCCCAAAAAAAAAAAACCATCCTGACCTGGCTACATTTAGAGAATGCTGCATGTAGTTTATCTGTCACAAGTTTTAAACTTTCTTAATTTCATCATAGAGTTTTCAGTTTTAGTGCTCGATTAAATTAACACTGTATTAGGTACATACTGGATAATGTGGGTCCTATTTTCTGAAGATGTTAATAGTTATAAAATCATCATATGATGTAGGAGAGATATCTATACAGCACATCGTACCACATACATAAATTTTTCATCTGAAAAAGAGCTCCATGTGTAAATATAGTTATTTAAGTTTTCTCAGCTTTCCAGATTAAATATGTCACCAATAAACTGTCTTCAATACAAACACTTGTAATTTTGTGAATGTAAGAACTCGTCAACCTGTGAGTTACCTTAACTAGGTTTCACTTTGATTCCCATCGCTGCACTTTAAATTTGGTGAAAAGTATTATAAATAAAAATAAAGTAATTATTGATTAAGGATGAATTGTCAAAGTTACAAAATATTCAATAGAAAAGAAGTGTAACAGGAGTTTTTGTATATATTTAATTAATGTACGTTTGTGGTATATTTTTTATAAGGTGAGAGTAAATTAGTGTAAAAGGAAAGGTAAGTTTGTATATTAATTTTTAAAATTTCTACTGACCTAGAGGAGACCGATGATTGAAGAGTAAAGTGTTTATTTACATATACCAGTATTCATTCGTTTAATAATATTGTTACTCAGCTTATATTTCCTCATTGATGTGTATGTTTAGGCAAGAAATTACTAATAGTTTATGTAGGTCTGAAGGTATCATTAAAATTATAACTTTATTTTTTCAGTAAGTATGTATGAATAGTACTTTAAAAGTAACTGAGAATTAACTAGTAGTTTGGAAAGATAGTTTTTTGAGTAATTTCTTAAATGTTTTTGATATATTTTCAACACTCATTTGAGCTGTGTTTCCTCTTTGTGGAAGATAGAGCACAACTGAAAGTCAATTAGTTAAAAATTACATGACGTAGTACATAGCCTACCAGTAAGTAAATAGACATCCACTCCAGATAGAATGCCATTTTATTAAATAATAAAACACAAAATAAATGGTACACTATTATTATTGGTGTTTAGTGAATCTACCCTTTGCAACATTTGAAGCAGAAACACAGATACACATCATATTTACAACATCCGATATCAAGACAAATGGGATTGCACCTCACTTTTAGCAAGTAATTTGGATGAGAGTGTCCCTAGAAGTTGGTTGTTTGGCACACTTTCACAGGGAACAGTCAAGGATGAATCTCAATATTGTTTGTAGTGAGGAGTAGCTCCTGTTTAAGTACTCTGCCATAGTAGTTCAAGCTATGAAGGTAATTTCTGATGGTATCGGGATCTTTCCTGCAACATTAGCAGTTGCTTTATATGAGACATTCTCTTCTCCCTACAGCATGAAGAGCCCACGAATGAAAATGTATTTAATTTCCAGGATCTTTTAATTTGTGACATGTCTGTGTATATTCTGTAGACTATATTTATACATTTGAGTTATTTGCATATGATGGGATGGAGATGGTTGATTTGTATTCTCAGGGATGCCTATTATTTACTGTATTGGTAGGCTGCGTTTGGTTAATACTTTAATAAAGTGGTGCACTTTAAAGAAGCCATGTTCTTATTCTCCTCGTCTAGTCATGAAGTATATATAAAGTAAAAGTGAATTTCTTTGTTACATGTAGTTTAAAGCTTTTACTAACTTTAATGCCAAAATTTCTGAATACCTCCAGTAAGTGCTACAAATTCTGAAAAATGAATATTTTTTATTAACATTTATTTTTACTAACAAAAGTATTTTGTCCAAATTTGGAATTGTTGTAATCTGTTTTAAATCCATCCAGGAGAATAAGTATAGAACAATTCACGTATAATACTGCTAATAGGCAGCGGGGGAACCTATTAATTTAATTTAACTTGTACATGTATACAATAAAGAAAAAAAGTAATGTAATAAAAAATAGCAAAAACATATTTTCAAGGTATAATTTAAGTTTGCTGTCATAATTTATGTAATTTATAATAAACTCATGTTTTCACGGTACAAAAAAAAGAGATTCCCAATGTGATTAATGAGTTTTTAAAACTGGAATGGGAATTACAGAAACAGCTATTAGACGTTTAATATTTACAATCTAAGGTTTTGCTCTAATTTTGCTGTTTAATCACAAAAACCTTTATTCAAGCACTTAATTGATAAACTCAATACATTAAATTCAACATTTCTTCTGTAATTTGTAATGATAAAAATTACTTTTGTAAGTTGTGTTACATAATAATAACAAGACTAGTTCTGGAAATTTAACATGGTAATGTACTGGATTCCAATTACTGCAGGTTATATTCTCAAAAGGAATATCATCAAAAAGCTACATGTTACATCCTTTGTTCCAATTTGCTGACTTCTGCTTATGCAAAATTAAACCTTAAAAGTTATTTTTTGTTGTTGTTTTTTAGCAATGCATTGCATGTACTCTAATTATAACAGAAGTGGAAAAAGTATAAAAGTAACCTATTTCTGCTGGTTTCCAGATTGACTGATTTTCTAAAGAGTCCAGGTCCACAAAATGGGGAACATTTTTGCTAATCTATTCAAAGGCCTTTTTGGTAAGAAAGAAATGCGTATTCTGATGGTCGGTCTTGATGCTGCAGGAAAGACTACAATTTTGTACAAATTAAAACTAGGTGAAATTGTCACTACTATTCCCACTATAGGTAAGTCTTTACCTTTTAGGGTTACAAGCATTGAAGAGTAAAAGTAAATTAAATTTGTTTGGGAATTATGATAAAAGAGTTAACATGCTGGATCACACACTAAAGATGGGTTTATTCCCATTTAGTCTAGTCTAATGTAATCATATACCAAAATAAATGTTTTATATTTTTTCTGTAAAGTAAGTATGCCAATTTACTGTAAATGAAAAGTCTTTAAAGCAGTATTATAATTTCTTGAGAACAAAATAGGTTTTTCTAATGTGATATATTTGTAGTATACATGTGCGTGTACATAAAAAATAATCAATGTGTGAATGTTTTAAACATCTATTGCATTGTATTGTAAAGTGTATTAATACAAGAATGCTTTGTTTCTAAAACTGTGCCAAAGTTATTTTTGTATTTAAACCTTATTCTGTATTTGACAACCTAATGATTGTACTTTTTAGTTTTTTCCCATTTAGTCTATTGCCAATGAGAGTAGACAAACTGGGATGTTACTCAAAAGATGCAATGATTGAGTGCTTTTGAATAGTTGACTATTCTCCTTTTGTTAGTGAATCACAAGCCATTTTGTAATGTATTATTAGTCATGCTTGTGATTACTTATAGAATATTGTTCATCTGTAACCTTTATAAATAAGAAACATGTTTTTTCTACTATCTGTGGTTCTACTCTTATAAAACTGGATTTTCAGCTTATGAATTTCTAGAATGTAAATAAAAATTTAGTAACACTATAACAAAACATCTTAGATTAACTCTTTCGTTTAAGATTAAAATTGTTATTACTACTATTAGTTTTATTTGTATCAAGTAACTTAGATATATATGAATATCTTCTGCTGACAAATATATGTAACAGGTAATGACCGAAGAATATGTGTATTATTTTATAATCTTGAATTTGAGGCGTAACCAAACCAAACTTAAAATGTGATGCTAAATTTAAATTTTCACATCCTTAGGCTCGGAAGTACTAGTTTTTTACTTTTGATTGTGCTAGTTTTGGACTCTGTTAGACCCAAATTTAAAACCAGCACAAAATCTAAAAACTGATTTTGATACAACTTCCAAACTTCTTTTCAGTGCATACAAACTTGAAAGTGTGTACTTGCTTACAAATATCAATGAAAGATATCATTGTAAAATGATTGCAAGGAACTTAGATGCCAACTGGGGTTTGTATGCCATTGTAACGTATGAGGTTTAAAAGAATAAAATACCAAAGTTTTTTTTTCTTAGCAGCCTTTCCTTTTGAGGAAGGAACAACAGCAGAAGAAGCTTCCTTCTTTTCATTTCTAGTTTTCTCTGTATTCTCTTTCAGAAACTCTCTCTGTCATCTTTTCTGAGAAAGTATTATTTAAATGGATATTCCATCATGGTCACATCCATGTTAACTGCATGCATTTTTGTTGCACTTGAAATACCTTGAAAGTTGTTGGATGTTTAGGATCTTCTTCTGATGTTTCTGTGTTGTTCAACTTTAATTTTATATACTTTAAAATCAGAAATAGCACAGAAAGCAGCAGTCAAATTTTGACCAGAAATTGGAAAATAGTGGTCAAAGAAAGGTAAACAAATACTGAATAACTCACCAGTGAAAAACGTATATTAATGTTTATCTTCATATAATTGAAATCCTTATCCAAAGCTATCATTCAAGCATGTTTTTATTAAATTTAAAATATTTCTGAGATTTATCACAAATCTGGGCCTGATCAAGTCATTAATTCAGGGTAAAATTTGAAATTATAACATATATTATAAAGTTACTTTCATTGACATATATTGATAGTAAAGAGGTTTAATTAAATTTTTAAAGTAATACAATATTTTACAGAGAAAGAAATTTAAAAATGGCCCCGACAGCCAAAGGGTTAACTGTATAAGTCATACCAGCTTACAGGGGCAAAAATCAACTTAAATGTATAGGTTGAATGAGCTTAAAGATGGTAACAACTATCTTAACTGTATAGATCACATCAGCTAACAAAGGCAATAACTGTCTTGATGTATGGGTCACATCATCTTACAGTGGTAAAAACTATTTTAACTATATAGGTTGTATCAGCTTTCAAGGGCAACAACAATCTTAACTGTATAGATCACATCAACTTACAAAGGCAACAATTATCTTAATGTATGGGTCACATCATCTTACAGGGGCAAAAACTATCTTAACTATGTATATGTCACATCAGCTGGTGAAATCTTCCAATTACCACAGAGTTACTTGAATATGACAACTTCACAAAATAGATAAATCAAGTGTATTTCTGCTGGGACGATATGCAACAAGGTTTGGGTAATGAGATTTTGGACTCCTACTGAAAAGGGTTCTTTATTACTACCCCAGATAAATAGTTTGATACTTATAAAAATTATTTGTTGATTTGTATGTGTTATGCTTATGTTACGAGTGTCGATTTGTGTGTGTGTGTGTGTGTGTATGCGTGATGCTTATATTATGAGTCATTTTTTATTTCATTTGCACCATTCCTATTGATCTTTCGAGAGTGTACATGAAGATTGTTTTTATTTTCTCATTGTGTTATTGATTTTCTTTTGTGATGAGGAAACTTTTGTGAGTAAAGCTCGCTGAAGGAAGGGCAGTGTTTGTCGGTTGTTGTTGTTTTTTTACCCTTTATTTTATGATGGGTAGGACAAAACTAGTTTGTTGAATATTGTACCTTTTAAAATTTAGACATAAAATATCTTAAAAAGTACTATTCAGTGATTTGCCTAATTAATTAATGAAAAAATGAAACCTTTACAATAGTTTAAGGTTAGTTAAACAGCATTTTGTCATCTTTGTCCAACTTGGAAATACTGAAACACATTAATCTTTCAGTGATAATTCATGTCAGTGACTTTTAACATAATGTAACATATACTTTACAATAAATTATTAAGAATGTTACCTGAACCTTCAATTTTTAATTTTCTTAACAATGAAACTTCTTTATAAATCAAACATAAGCTTTGGCATTCCTGTTGATAACTTTTCACTTGATTCACAGCTTTCTTTGAACTTGTGAACATTTTATATCCATTGCTACTCAGTACATTTTAATATATATATAGTTAAGTTTTGTCCACTCAGTCAAGCATTCATTATAATTTTTAGTACAGTTGGATGAATAAGTATAATTCTTAAAGTTATGTGAAACACAGGAAGAGGTATTATTGCTAACATTCATGGTGTTAAGAAAACGTGTAGGCTCAAAAGATCAACTAAACACACAAATGAGAAACCCTATAACCCAAGCACTTTTAAAAGGTGGAATTTTCTTCATCAGAGGCAAACTTTTAAGCTAATAAGCATTCACTTTCAGTTTCTAAAGCAATTAGGGTCAATATTCATATTTCTTAAACATATCTAATGTAAGTACTATCTCTAGTTGTCAGCACTCAAGGTAGCAATATGCAAGGTGAACTCCATGAAAAATTGTATATTTATATGAATTGCATATGTATTCATTGCATTTTTTATTAATGAAAAAGATGTACCAGGTCCACCTGAAAATAAATAAAATGTGATTTTAAAGAAAAATATTTCATACACTTTGCTAAGTAGTAAAAACTACGGAGGATATTGATAACATTTTCCCTTTATATTAGTTATTTTTCATACTGTTGTGTTTGTAATAGACTCTAATATATTTTGTATAAATGGGTTACATGGTTATGCAGTGAAAAAAAAAGGGGGAGAACTGAAATGTTAAGTGATGATTAATTTAATTTTGATTTTATTATAAGTTCAAGCTTTTACAGTAAGGAGGATTATTTTTTAGAACAGGTAAGACATTTCGATCACTGGTGCAATCATTCTCAAGTACACAAGTTTTAATGGTAAAGCTTAAACATAGGCAGGTTCTTTCGGTGAGGCTTTTGTTGTGTAGTGGTAACATTAGGCTAGGCTGTCTTTTGTAGGATTTGTGATATAGAAATTGAACTATAACTTTGATTAAAAGAGATTAAAGATATATATATATATAATTTCTTTGTTCCTTACAGATTTAGATAACTTCTTGTAGTTCTAACATTTTATCTCAGGTGCTACTTCTTGGCATTGAGGAATCAGGTTAAGCCTGAAACTGTACATTTGTTGATTATTTTGTCAAAAATCAGCATTACGTGGAACATTTTTGTCATGGAAAAGGCAGTTTAATATAAATATAGGTGCATGACTATATTTCCTATAATAAACAAGACTAGTTCACCAAACGAACAATGATAACATGTAAAGAGCACTTAATAATGAGTCTCACAGTGGTTTTTTGTGCATAATCGAGATAACATATCATGTGCAAATTTGCAGTGAAACTTAACAGGAGGTCTTATCTTTATTATTTTCTGAAAAGAAACTGACCACGCTACTGCAACTGAAAAATCACTTTTTGAAATTTTCACTTATTTTTGTGTAAAAAAAACCCGTCAAATCTTTTGGCCTCAGACACGAGATTAAAAAATAGTAGGTAATTATACAATGCCATGTAAAGTAAGCTATATAAATATAATAGTACTGTCTGTTGTATGTCCATGTAACTACTTCGCAGGGTGTGGATGGATCTTAACCAAAATTGGTATGGATGCTCATTAGGTCCATGCGAGAATACATACAAATTTTCAATTTTGCATTTTGCACCATTACTTCACCCCATGTTGATGGATCTTCACCAAATTTGGCATGAAGGTTTGTTGGGTCCATGAGGAGATTGTGGTTTCACATTTTGTTTTTTTTACAATTACATATAATGGAAGCAACTTTTCATGTCCTAAGATAACCTTTCATTAATCATAAATTTACACAACTTCTATCCAGGGGATGAGTACTCCAGCTAATATAGAATAAAGTTTAAATCCACAGTGACAGAACAATACAAAATTTATATGGACACAAGTTTCCACACTTTCATAGTCAAACGTTGGGCTGAAGAGGACATATGAAAGTGTCGAAACTAGTATCCAAATAAATTTGATATTGTACCACCATTGTGGATACAAGATTAAAAATCTTACCAAGTTCTTTTACTAAATCCTTCATTCTAGCAGACGACGTAGTTTGGCTTATCACATATCTAGAGTTTAAAGTTTCGTTTTCATGTAAAAGAGCACTTTATAAACATAAAAGTTGAATTTATTTTGATAATGAAAAATTGATTTTTTTGTCTTTTAGGTTTTAATGTTGAAACAGTAGAATACAAGAATATTAGCTTCACTGTATGGGACGTCGGTGGTCAAGATAAGATTAGGCCTTTATGGCGTCATTATTTTCAGAATACCCAAGGTATGTCTTATATATATTTTCTTAGTTTCCATATACATATAGCTCATAAATGTTTTTATGGTCAATGTTTGACTAAATAAAAGTTGTTGTTTTCAGCCATCTTATTGATTCTAACATCATCATGCAATCGTAACTTGTTTCATACCAGTTACACCATCCCATGCTCTTTCCAATATGTTAAGATGGTTTTATAACAATAGTTTTTAACAAGCTGTAGTGGGAGAAATTTTTTCTGAGCATGTGAATGAAATCTTAACTATAATTCTTTAAAATTAGTTGCACCTAACGTTACCAGTTTAATCACTTGAAAGTCCACTTTCCAGTATTTTTTGAATGAGGTTGCATTTTAATAGCTAGCTATTACAGCAAGGAAGGTTACATTTTGCCTTGTAGTAAACCTAGTCTGTTGGCCATCTGCTTTAGGAGTGATTGGAGTCCTGTGCCTGTAATGCTGTAATTAGTTTATGGGTTTGAATAAAAAAAAATGCTGATCCTCTTTCATTACTTCTTCATTCTTTTCTTCCTGTAAAAAAAAGGGAGAGTTAAGGGAATCTGTTATACATACTTAAAGCATGGTTTATGAGTAGATGTAGTATTTATTGGAGTTTTTTCTAAGTAACATTTTGTCGAGAAGAACAGTATTAATTACCAGTTATGTTAAATGTAATTAAATACATATAACTGATTGAACATAAATTCATCCTTACTTGCATTTTCTAGTGGTTGCTGAGGTTAAGAATGTCGTATAAATGTACTAGGTGAAATAGTGTTATTTTGTATCTCATAAATACATTGTTTCCCAGGTTTAATATTTGTAGTGGATAGTAATGACAGAGAACGTATTGGAGAGGCAAGAGAAGAACTAATGAGAATGTTAGGAGAAGATGAACTAAAAGATGCTGTTCTTCTTATTTTTGCCAATAAACAGGTAAGTGTATCAGTATCCTTCGGATTATGTTGTACTGTTTATACTTCAGTATTGTATAATGTGTAGAAAGTAAAGCCACCTGGAGTTAACACATCTAATGGACTTCTCATGTTTTTTTAGTGGGCATGTACATATATATATTTTAAAAGGAGTTTGACTATTCTCAGTTTGTTTGAAATACCCAACCCTCCCATGAACTCGGACATTTCCCCAGTGGTCATTTAGTCTACCAGTCTTCTCTTACAGTTTTGATGATAAGTTAGAGGAACATACCCTGGTTTTTTAAAGTTTGCCCTTCCCTCCTCCTATTATCCTCAGTTGTTTTCTGTATGCATATAACCAATGTTGTGTAATTATCTCTTTCTGCACATTTGCGAGAAATTTCTTCAGATGTTACCTAGGTAATGGATATAAGAGTAAAAAAGATGGTGATTGTCTGTGTGAATATGTATCAGAATAAGTCACTATTACAAAATAACATTTTTTTTTTAGGATCTTCCAAATGCCATGAATGCAGCAGAAATTACAGATAAGCTAGGCCTTCATTCTTTGAGGAACCGCAACTGGTACATCCAAGCCACGTGCGCTACCAGTGGAGATGGTTTGTATGAAGGACTTGACTGGCTGTCCAACCAGTTGAAAAACCAAAAGTAGAATGGTCTAATGCATAATAATTTTTTCTAATCCAAAAACAAAACAACTTCTAGTAAAAGTGGACCTGGACATCACACTAAAACTTCTTGAGAAATCCTGTATAAGAAAAACAAACAAATCAATTAACACAAAAAGTCAGTTTATACTAAATTCGATACAGTACAATTTCCTAAACCATGATATTTCTAACACTGACATCATAAAACAACATTAGAATTCATTATATGGGAACCATGGCTTTGTAGTATTTTATTGTGTTTTTATTAGCTTTCTCAATACATTCCAAGCAAAAAACCAGTTGTTTGTAAAAGGAAATAAAAAAGTGTCTACATTAAAATATTAATCTTAAGAAATGTTCCATTGTTGAACTAAATAATTTTGAGTGACCTTTCAGATAAGTATTGTATATAGCTAAACAAAAAGTCAACTCATACCTCTCACTTTCTTTAATACTACTGATATGCATGAATTTAATTTTATTTTTTGCAATATTTTTTTCTTAGAAATCACATGTTTTTTCACAAATTTCCACTTGTGTGCTTCATTGTTTTTAAAGGAAACAGGTCTTTGTGAGAAAGCTGGCATTCACTTAATAAAGGCAGAAGCAATTAAGCTAGGATTCATTATTAATTGTCTTTTTTTTCTTTCTTTTTACTTTGGAATATGAAAATGGCTAGTAATCATTAAGTAATATGTATTTTATTTTTATGTAAATCAGAAATAATAAAACACTTTGCCAACATAAATGTTTGTTGGTGTTCCTTGGAGTGTTTCCTTTAAACATAGAATATTAAAATAAAACATATGAAAATGTGGAATTTATAATTGTTTTATCAATGACTTACTAATCGGCAGGTGAAAGAAAAATTGAAATTATATCAGGTACAATTACCTCAAAAATACTAAAAGCCTCTTCTTGTTAAATTACTTTCTGGCTGTCAACAACCATGTAACTCCACATTCTGAATGTCATAAATGCAATGTAAAATATACATCAACTTACACAGAAATCTCCACCCTCTCAAGTTCAACATGATTAATTACATGTGTCAGAAGAACGTACAAAACCTTCCCTCCCTACCAAAGGCCATATATTCTTATTAACAGTCATACTGCTAATTCTGTTATGAATTCTAAAGTCAGTGTTGATTCTGAAACTAGTGCTTCTACAAATATTGGGAATTGCTGTATGTCTTTTGAGATATTACTCATGGAGTCTGTCTAATGTGTAATTAGTAGCTGTGGCTACATTGTCAGCTTTCAGTGATTAATGTATTTGGGTCATTAATGCTGAATTGTCTGCTAGTCTCCTTAGTGGTTTTTACAAATATGTTGCTGCTCAAATTGTGATACACCCATTCTTTTCTCTTGATTTTCAACAAGACAGTTGTTTTGTTTAGGCCTATTTTCCATCACTTTCTGAAGTGCAGGATTTGCCAGCTAGCTTTAATCCTGATGAAGCTTCTGTTGGTCTCATTTTTCTTCTTTTCTCATGTGTGTTCTCTTTTTGATATTGAACCTATTTCTATTATGCTTGAGGACACTAATATCATGTTAGAGGATTCAAATCTAGAATCATTCCTACCACCTTCATCTCATATTTGGGTTATTGTAGAGGCATACAGAAATCAACATAGTGTTAATAACCATTACGTTCCTTGCATTCATCACACAATGGGCTTTTTAGCAGGATTATCTTCTTCTGTTCATTTTTCTTCTTGAGTTCTTGATCTTGAAATTGGTTATTTGGGGCAAATCTTCCACGTGTTCTTCTACCTTGGCTCATTATCAGTTTTGTGACTTGCATGCTTTTGTCTTCTTTTAAGAATTTCTTCTTTGGCACAGTTGTTAATTATTAGCTACTCTCATTTTCCCGATTCTCTCTGCTAGGATCAAATTTCTACCTAGCGATCTTCCTAGGCTGCAGCTCTCAATAATGTGGCTCTTATGTTCCTTTAATGTCGTAGCTCTCTATGCTGTGTTGTGCAGTACTTGTTCCCCCAACATTTCTGTTAATCTAGAAAGAAATTCTTTTCTATGTCATCTTATATTTGCAAGAATTTCACTTCAACTAGTTTACCATGCAGGAGAATCATGCCATTAAGAGCTGATCTTCTGATCACTCTTCCTTGAAAAGACCAGCAAGCACAGTTTGTCCTCATCAACATCTGCTACTTTCTTCTACCCCCTCCTATGTGGTCAAACATAGAAGTAAGTGAGATGAGTCTTTTCAGCCAACTCAATGACACTCATCTTTTCTGTAGGATTTCACCATCTGGTCTTCTTTTCCTTCTAATCTAGTTTGCATATATTTGGATTGGGAAGTCTTAGATCATCATCAGAAAGGGGCAATCAAAACAGTATATTATGCTTCTTCAGGTTTTTACTCCTGTCTCTTTTGAGTTCCAAAGAAATCAGGATTGAAGACCTGTTTGAACTCAATTGTTACCTAGAGACTCCTCATTTCAAGATGCAAAATATGAAACTTTTATGTCAAATTTTCATCAAGGCCATTGGATAATAAAGGTAGATATTCCTATACACCTGTCATTAGAAGGTAGTTTTCCAGTTCATTGCTCTCTCCTTTGGCATGGTCATGGCTCCTTGAGTAGTCAAAGTGTTTTCTGGTCTTCTCCATTCACTTGATATCAGCTTTTATTTCTACATAGGTAATTGGCTTATTCTGATCCCTTTATTCTCCCAGCCTCTTCAACACACTAAATCAACAATCCAGTAGCTACATCATCAAGGATGGATCATCCAGAAATCCATGTCCCATTTTAGTACCAGCACAGTATTTGGTATATCTCAGATTTTGGATCAAAGAGTTCAGGGAACACTTCAGTTGTCTCCTATGGCATTGCAAGCCTTGAAGTCTTGTGTTCATTCTCTTCTGTCTTGCACAGTTATCACCAAAGATCTCCTTTTTACTTTGGGGACAATGGCTTCTCTTCACAATGTCATTCCCTTGATACACCTCAATGGGACGTTGCTTCTCATTAGTATACGTTACACAACATAACTATTTCCTCTTCACTCTCATTTCTCACCAATTTTTGTTGAAGCAAGAGTTTACAATAACTAAATCTCTGTTTCTTCCTTTTCTTTCAGACCATCTTTTCACAAATTCCTCTTTCATGGGTTAAGATGCTATGTTATGAAATCAGCATTGTTCTGGTTCCTGGACTCCAAGTAACAACTCATAGGGATGATATCTGGAGGTTTATGATGCTACAGCAAATGTTTTCCCCACATCTATGTGCACATCCTTGCATAGCATTTGAGACATCAGAGATGCCTGTTCACCATATGAAATCTCACAGCTCCAACCAGGATGGAGGTCACCATTTATTTTCCTTAACCTTAATTGGTATTCCCATTGCACTGTTCTTGAGTTGTCATCCCATCCTTGGAACTGCTTAGGTCATTTAGTTCTCCCTAGATGCCCACTGACTAAACTGATTTCATGAGTTGGCCAGCCTTTTCTGGAGTATGCCCAATCTTTAGTGCCCCTCCTCTGAAAATTTTCCACTACAGGTACAGGACAACACTTTATATTTTGACCTGTTATGACATCATTTTTGACCCCATTTGGGAATGTCCATAGACAGCTTCTGTTATTACCATTCAATCCTCATTTACATATATATATATATATATATATATATATATATATATATATA
>NW_013665817.1:664818-666716 GCF_000517525.1 Limulus polyphemus | reverse complement strand
GAGAGGGTATCATGTTGAGAAGAATGTCTTTCTGAGTGTCCTCGTTTGCTTCATTCTTCCATGAATCCAGTCCATTGATATTTCTTCTGGTTCAGGTTATTACCTTCCTGCCCAACAGCATTACTTTTGGAGAACCAGTGATCTTTATGACATGCTCTGGCTCCCTCTTCCATTTCATTGCGAATATTCTGGCTTTTCATATTCAAGAGATAAGTTAATATTATTTGAATTTTTACATTTTTTTAAATTATATTGATTTTCAAACAAGTATTTACCTCTGAAATACATTACCATTCACCTCCCCACAACTGGGAATAATAGCTATATCATCATGATTACAAAGAAATTTGGCTTTTGGAGGGAAATCAGTGCCCATGTACACATGTTCAAAAAGTCACATGGAAGGTAGGAGAGTGAAGTACCATGTGTAAGTTGAAGTAGGCTCACCATTGTGTCATGGATATATAGAACCTAAATTCACATGGTCATTGGCAACATGAGAACAACTAAACAAGGAAAGGCTTTTTGTATTTCCGACATAAGTACCTATTTGCAATTAATTTTATATTTCTAAAAATGTAAAATTCTGTAACATTGAACGTTGAAAACAATTGAGGGATTTTATGAAAACATTTAAAAGTTTTTTAATATAACTAAACTTTTGCTGGAAATTTGCATCTTTGTTTATTCAGCTCAAAATTCAAAATTGAAAAGGTTTTTCAATTTCATTTTACAAATCATGAAAGGTTCTTTTGTTTTGACCTTGTGTGTTGTGCATATATATAGACTGAATAAATAAGTTTTATAGATCAGTCTTAATTAGATTCTTAAGTTCTTTAGCAAGTCTATACTTAATGATTAGCTTGACCACTGACTGTTTTGTCAATCACTGTGTATTACTGATTCAAAAGAAACTTAGTCATTCTATTTTAATTTATTTACTTAAGATATTACATTCACATCAGTATGATCTAAACATTTTTGTGAAATTGATATTGATCATTAATATCACATGTTTTTTAAACACCATGCTTAACCTGATGTTTCTTATATTTTTCTGAGTGAAATATGATATTACAGATTGTATTTTCTTTTCATTATTTAAAAAGTAACAGAAGGTTTTCAGAGGTAAAGCTTTTTCAATAACATCTGTAAAACTTTTGTTGTTATTAAGTGTGTGTGTGGGAGAAGTCAAATAAAACGTAACCAAATTATAAGTTGTATTTGTGTTTCTCATATGATGTTGTAGTTTATGCAAGAGGTGTTTTAGCACCTCACATCACGATGTTGGAATGTGTGCTTGATGTGTTTTAACATCTTATATCATGATATTGGAAGATGTACTTGAGGTATTTTAACATTTCATCTCATTATTTTGGGATGCATGGCCAATGTATTTTAATATTTCCTCAGATGATGTTGGAATGTGTGCCTAAAGTATTTTAAAAGCTCATCATGTGTTGTTGGAATGTGTGCCTAAAGTATTTTAAAAGCTCATCATGTGTTGTTGGAATGTGTGCCTAAAGTATTTTAAAAGCTCATCATGTGTTGTTGGAATGTGTGCCTAAAGTATTTTAAAAGCTCATCATGTGATTTGGAATGTGTGTCCAAGGTGTTTTAACCATTCATTATTATGTGTTGTTGGAATGTGTGTGTCCAAGGTGTTTTAGCAATTCATTATGTATTTTTGGAATGTCAGCCCAAGGTGTTTTAGCATCTCATCTCATGATGTTAGAATGTGTATGAGATACTAAAATCCTTTTGGCACACAATCGAACATCATGATGTTTGGGCCTGGTATGGCCAGGTGGTTAGGGCGCTCAACTCACAATCTGAGGGTCGCGGGTTCGAATCCCCATCCCGCGAAACATGCTTGCCTCTTTTAGCCATGGGGGCAT
>NW_013665817.1:660857-663841 GCF_000517525.1 Limulus polyphemus | reverse complement strand
TAGCTTTGCGCGAAATTCAAAAACAAACAAATCATGATGTTGGAATATCTGCCTTACTTGTGTTAGCATCTCATCATGTGATGTTGAAATGTGTGCCCATGATGTCGGGGCGGGGGAGGCTATGTTGTCATAAAATGTCATGTGTAATGATATTATTATGAAGTAGCAAGAAAGAACTTTGTAAGGTAGAATTAAAAAAAAAAAGATGTAATGGAAATAGTTATGGAAACAAACAAGCAATATACATACAGGAGTCACAAAAGAAAACGAGTATTGACAGTAGATAGTGAAGTTAGTAATGTTATAAAATATTATTACAAAAAGTACACAAGAAAAGTATTTTGTATGTTGACCCTTTGTTTACACAGAGCATTGCACCTTTACCTTGTGTGCTATCATACAATTTATCAGTGTGTGACTGTGAATATTGTTCCAAATACCCTCTGTCATTCTCCATAACTGAGACAATGTTTTCATTATCTTTTGATCTCAATTTTAAACAAACCCACGTAGCCTTAAAAATATATTCCAGACCAATGGTTCCCAACTTTTTTTCTACTGCGTACTTCCAATCAGACCACTGAATTTCTGTGATTGATAATGAACGCACCAACCTTCACTTACTTCTCGAGTTTAAAGTTTCAAAGAATGCTTTTACTGAAGGAGAAATTTAATTTTCCGGACGTAGAAGTACTTGGAATCGAGAGGAAGAGTTCACGAGCGAAAGAGATGGTCACGCGGAAAAGGAGTAGTCCTCTCCTGGATATCAGACTTTCGCCGACTCCGGGAGATTTGCTCGCGTCACCCAGGCCAGTCGAGCAGTTGGTTCCGCTGACTGTCGATCTGGAGAGAAGGAAATGTGAACAACTTGGTCTGGTGGAAAGTTTGAGACCACCAAGAGAGGTCTCTATCGAACTACCTGGCCATCGCTAGCCAGATCACTGTAGCCCTAGCTGTGGTTAAGACTGTTGGTAAGTGGTGGACAGAGTCTGGACATGCCACTGGTGGACGATGTCCGTTAGTCAGAGTTGCCTAATATAAAGGTGCGGCAACAATACTTGTTTTCTTTTTAATGTTTTCTAAAGGTTCTTGCGTACCCCCAGAGGTACACGTAGCCCAGGTTAGTAACCACTGTTCTAGAAAATTATGGGTTAGTGATGAACACTCGCTACGTGTTGACTATGTACCATTGTTTCAGTCCACGTGTTTAATTATGTACCATTGTTTCAGTCCCCGTGTTTACTATGTACCATTGTTTCAGTCCACGTGTTTAATTATGTACCATTGTTTCAGTCCACGTGTTTAATTGTGTACCATTGTTTCAATCACGTTGTTTAATTATGTACCATTGTTTCAGTCCACGTGTTGACTATGTACCATTGTTTCAGTCCACGTGTTTAATTATGTACCTTTGTTTCAGTCCACGTGTTTAATTGTGTACCTTTGTTTCAATCACGTTGTTTAATTATGTACCATTGTTTCAGTACACGTGTTGACTATGTACCATTGTTTCAGTCCGTGTGTTTAATTATGTACCATTGTTTCAGTCTATGCTCCAGTTTTCTTAACTGGGATTGGGGGGGAGAAGCAATAAGACATGTTAGGGGCCAAATCTAAAATTAAATTAATGGGTGACATTAACTTGGTGAGGACCAACTATCGTTTGGGGAGCCCGGCCTTTTACCCCTAACTCTGCTAGCGCCAGCCCTGCATTCTTTATTGTTCTATTAAAATCACAAAATGTTTCACGTCTTCTTGAAACTGAGAAATAGCAAATTAACCGTTAAGACAACGACTATAAAGTCCTTTAAAAGCAACTGAGCATTCCTCACAGTTTAACATTCAATTAAATATAACAGGTACAAGATTAGATCCTGACACCATCAATTTGATCATAGTTATTACCATCAGGTACTAAATGTGATTTTTTTAAACATCAAAATGCATTTTTACTTGTACTGTTAAACAGTTTATATCTAAGGAAGAAGAACCAGAATATATTCGTAGGGCAAGAACCTAAAACGCTACTATCAAACACAAGCTTGTAAGTGTTTAAAATTGACTCCTTCACCCATTGGCACAGCAGTAAGTCTGAAGGCTTATAATGTTAGAAACCGAGTTTCAATACCCGTGGTGAGCACAGCAGAAAGTCTGAAGGCTTATAAATTGCTGGAACCGAGTTTCGATTCCCATGATGGGCACAGACAGCCCACTGTATAGCCGTGCGCTTAACTACAAACAAACGAAGTTTAAAAATGAATTTATTTTATCCCAAAATCTAGCTTATAATTACTTTAAAGCCTACACTGTTTTTAATTTAATTCAGTTTTTTTATTAGAGGTGCCTAATAAAAGGTTCGTTATTGGTCTGTTCGAAATCCGTCAAGAAACTCAACAAAAGAAGGGAACTTAAAAATCCAAAAAAACTTCAATATAAAATATATGTTTTACAAGTGTTACGGTATAAAAAAACTACATTAAAACCCAGCGGGGAAGTAAATTTAAGTTGTAATATTGTCAGTTCACTGATTTCCCCGCGGAAATTCGCGTAGCGCTAATACTATATGTTGACGCAAAATCAGACTTATCCTAAACTTGATTGAATTGAAAACAAAGAAACAGACTGGATACGAGTTTAAGCAAAGCGAAACAATCTTTAGTTAAATGTTTAAACACAGAATCAAGGCTTTTAAAAGGCAAATGTATCTCATTACCTTTATTGGAGTGTGTATTATAATGAATCAGAATATTCTGTAGACTGATATAATCTTGTCGAGTCTCTGTACTATATTCTATTCTATATTTGTCGCAGACATGACATTTTATACAGAGAGCAACAATAGCAGATTCTTCTATGGCTATGTGCCTCATACGTGACTAAAGGTCACTTTCAGTATCAAATAAGATGTTTGATATCCTTGGAATATCATCTTACTTGCCAGTAGATAATATCACTGCTGCAATATATATATATATATATATATA
>NW_013665817.1:657944-659888 GCF_000517525.1 Limulus polyphemus | reverse complement strand
TAGCAACGAACCTCTCTCGTGCTCTCTGACTGCAGTTCAATTACTCACTGTCTCACTGCACACACATTACCTTCCCCGCTTTTATACCAGCGTAACCTATTTCTAGTAAGACCTTGAACATTCGACAAAGTACATGATAGTTCTAGAAACGTTGCGTCACAATGTCATGTGACTCGCTGACGCAACAATATCAAATAAGATGTTTGATATCCCTGGAATATCATCTTACTTGCCAGTAGATAATATCGCTGCTGCAATATATATATATATATATATAGCGGGTGTTATTCTGCAGTAATCCTTTACAATAGGGAGCACGTGTTGCCGTTAGCGACTGACCTGGTTCCATAAACAACTAGGATGAGAGGAACTTATAAGAATAGTATATTTAATTAGCTAGGTTAATCATAACAGCCGAAAATATCATTGGAAGCGAGGGAACCAAACTGATGAAGCAATGCATGTTAATCTTTATAAGTAGAAACGTAATAAAATTATATTTAATTTGCTGTACAGATGGCCGGGTTAATTTTGAGTTTCGCTCTAAGTACGTTGCTTGCTCTATTCGGAAGTTAATACCAATAATAAAAAGGTATTTATATTTTGAAAAGTAAAGAAATTTAACTCAACCATAAACAAAGAGTATTTGTATTTATGATATAGCTACTAGGTTAATCTGCCGCCGTCCCGAATTTTGCACTATTCATCAGAGGAAAGGCAACTATTCATCAGCCCACTACCATCCATGCTGAAGGATTGACTGTTGCATTTATAATCCACCCATGGCTTAAAGTGTAAACAATATTTTGTGCTATCACAAGGATTTAAACCAAGCTCCAGAATCCAGAGCTTTACCCAAGGGCCAAACCATGCCGTGAACTACTGGGACTTCCATAATTCCGCGACGCTCACAACATCGGGTAAAAAAAGGGGAAACCAAATTTTCCAACTTCTTTTTCTCCACATATAACCAACATACTAGAAATTTTATGAAGACCAAGTTATCAAATTGTTCATCAAGTCTGTTAGATATGCAAATAGACAAATGTGGGCCGAGCTTACGATTAGTATGTGATAGGATTAGCACAGTTCAATGTAAATGTGTAGGTAAGTGCAAAAATGTTAAAATTTGTACGAATAAAAGTATATTAATGTGTTTTGTAATAGGATGGTTTAATTTGTGATACCCACATATCACAACACCTAATACATTCGTAAAATGCCTTGCTTGGTTATTATAGTCCTTTTTGTCAAAACTTAGCATCGTATATGGATACGTGTAATGGGGAACGTTTGCCACAATTTTCAAGATAATAATATACCAAATTCTCTCGGAAGGGGGATGAATAATAAAAAACAGTATATTCATATAAAGCTTGTTATTCGCCACTAGGTGGTGATAGTGTCCAAGAATTCCTTTATAAATGTCTTATACTGGTAATATAACATTTACTGATATATAATCTTTTAAACAGCTCATGTCTAACCAAGGGTGACATAAAGGGAACTAACGACTTTCCGAGTACCAGTAAATTTAAGCCTTTTTTTAAGTGTCTTTTAAACGTTTGTTTGTTATAGAGCACAAAGCTACACAATGGGCTATCTGTATTCTGCCCATCGCGAGTATCGAAACCCGATTTTTTGCGTTATAAGCCCAATGACTTACCGCTGAGACACCGGTAGTCTTTCTGTTTTAATATTTACTGTATAAAATTTGCCTGAATAGCTTTCGGTGAAGAAAACAGGAAACTGTGCAGATAGCCTGAGTTCTGTGGATGCTATGTTATTTTGAGTTTTAATGCAAAGCATGTTATACTCATTTATCAATAGAATGAACATAATCGGATTATCTTCGTCTCTTTGTATCGTTTACCCAGTCTGGATCACGTCTATTATTATATATGTGTATTCCGTATAGTGGTTTTATTTTCTCCAGTCTTTAAA
>NW_013665817.1:650369-656944 GCF_000517525.1 Limulus polyphemus | reverse complement strand
CAAACGCTATAACAACGAACGTGCTCAATAATACTTCTGACTGCAGTTCAATTACTCACTGTCTATACACACATTACATTCCCCTCTTTTATATACCAGCCTACCCTATCTAGCAAATACTAGAGCATTCGCCAAGATACGGGATAGTTCAAGAAACAAGAGGGCGTGAGTATTGTCACGTGATCTCGATGACGCAACAATATTATACAAGGTTTTACATCCTATATATCACATAATAGCTGTTTTAAATGTTTGTAACTTGTTGAGCTAAACTCATTCAAATCTAAGCAGTGACTACTAGATATCAATTTCAGTACGAGAGTTAATCACAGTTTGGAAGTGATTAATTTTTTTTAATTCAAAAATATGTATGAGAAAAAAAAATGTACAAATACGACTGCAATTTTCCCATCATTCCATTCTGTATGACTTTTATCAAAATATTTGTAACCTCAAAGCCAATAGGCCGAATAGGTCAAGTGAAATTACAGGTTAAGCTATTAATAATATTATTAACTGATTGAAAAAGTATACGCACAAACAGATTATTCTTAGTATGCTCTTTTTTCAGATACACAAATATACTGTTATTATGTGTTCTGTAGATTGGCGGGTTCTTTTGGATTATTCAGAAACAAATTATGTGAAGTCCTTTCCTTTTAACGATAACGAATTAATTCATTTATTTCTTCAATAACGTTCTATACAGATTACATTTACTGATAGGCCTAACTTCACAAACAACTCTTCAACAGATATTCCGAAAGTAATGGTACGCCTAACTCGCAAATAAAACTTAAAACTGGCTGACTAACATAATTAATAAATCGATAAGAAATAAAAGCTCGCTGACTGACCACTGACTATCTTTCCAGGGGCGTTTCTATGGGGTTTTTTTTGGGAGGGGGGATAAAAAATGATACGTTCATGACAGTGTTAGTCACAGTGTAAAGAATTTAAAAACCTTAAAATACTATATCCCAGATGTGGGTTGCTAAGGGCAGAGCCCTCCAATGTGCGCCTGCTGCCTCCATGCCACTACGATGGACACGTCCCTATAAATTTCTAACCACTGAATAACAAACTAACTCAATGACTATCTAACTTTATGACTGAATTAATTACTAACACCGTAATTCACATTAACTAACACTGAACTGATTAACTAATTCTGTCTCATTCATATGGAACTCTATTTCACTAATATTCATGAAAGTTCTAGGCTTCACACAATCATTACACCGTGTAAAATCTCCCTCTACTGGACAAAACATTAAAATATTAAAAATATAGTCTACAACAATATATTCCAACACCTTTGAAAACTTGGCTTAACTTCGTAGACTTAATTAATGCCAAAAGATCTAGCTTACCAAAAAAAGAAATAATAACTCGGATCAATCAAGTGGATATAGCAGCTTTAATTCGTGGTTAAGGCACCGATAAAAATATTCGATATTGTTATTTATTCAACCTTCATCTGGTCTCTTAGACAAACTAAGAAACGATAGACGATGATGTATTGTAGATAGGGGAAACGGTTAAATACACTGGTCAAAACAATTAAAAACTAAGTGGATTACAGTATATTCGAGCTAGCTTACTATATTCTAATTATGACAATGCACAACTACTGTTGTTTAATAATGTCAATAGCACTCTCAGCTTATGTTCACACGTTTGTTTGTTAGAAAGCAAAGCAACATTGGGCTACTTGTTGTGCCCACTGCGGGGAATTGAGCCCTGGACTTTAGCGTTGTCCCACCGTGGAACTGCATAAAGTAATACAAGCATTAAGTGACCGGTCTACTGATCGAGTATATTTTTTAATGGATGGGGGTTTTTGTTATTTGAACCTGTCAAATGTAAACATAAGCTCTTCATAATGACATAATGGTATATTAATTCACGTTGTGCGTTTGTTTGTTTAAATTAACGTGGACAAACCATTATCAACCAAATCACAAACAAAGTATGGCGACGAGCGAAATATGCTAGGAGTCTGTCTGGTAAAAAACACAGGAACAGCATAAAAAAATAACATAAATATTTATAAACAGTACATACGCCCCTTTATAGAATATATCTGCACAGCTTGGGTCAGCATTATACCTATACATATAAATAGAAGATTACATACAATATAAAACTTAGTCCTCTCAGCATTTTACAAAGTACCCAGAACCACAAACTCAGGCATAAATATCCAAACATACAACCAATTTACAGGGGCGTAGCTGAAAATCTAGGCATATTGATCACATAATATTTTTCAGCTTTTATATATAACAAAGTCGTTTTGTATCATTTAATAAAAAAACTTCTATAAACACTATTACATTTGATTTGATTTGTTTTAATGACCCTTTTATTAAAAAATTAGATCAATTTCAGCTTTTTAATCTATTTGCCCCCCTTAAAATTTTCTGCCCCCCAATCTGGCACTGTAGGTCTTTAAAGAGTCTTGTAGTTATCTACTTTATGAGATTTAGAAGAAGTATTCTGTTTTGTTTTTACCAAGCCTTATATCGGTTATCAGGAATTGTGACTGGTACTGTAGGTCTTAGAGAGGCTTGTAGTTATATTCTTCATGAGATTCACAAAAATTATTCTGTTTTTACCAAGCTTTACATCAGTTATCAGGAAGCATGACTGATACTGTAGATCTTGGAGAGTCTTGTAGTTATATTCTTCATGAGATTCACAAGAAGTATCCTGTTTTTACCGAGCCTTACATCAGTTATCCGGAATTGTGACTGGTACTGTAGGTCTTAGAGAGACTTGCAGTTATCTTCTTTATGAGATTCACATGAAGTATCTTGTTTTTACCAAGTCTTACACCAATTATTATGAGTTGTTACTAGTCCTAAAGGTTGGAGAGGCCTGTAATCATCATCTACATAAAAGTGGGAAATATTAAATGATTATTTAAAAATATTTAAGAAACATACATATAATTCTACTGATGTTTTTGGTCTTAATAAGAGCTACTGCTGCGAATGATCTACATTGTGTTGGGAACTGCAAAATATCGAAGTGGCACATCTGATCTTCATCATGTATTAAACTCCTAAAAGACAAAGAACACAGGTTACAAATATGTAGCTTTGGAGCTACTTCTTTAAATGGGTCAAGAGTAATTAAGTTCCTTTTAATTACAGCTTCGTTACACCTGCATGTCGGACCACAGATCCACAATGAGTGGTTTGTAGGTCAACCTGGTGAGTCAGCAGAGAGAACAAGTGGTCGTGAATGACCACAAAACATAAGCAGGAAAATCTACAAATTGTGTTGTGTGTAAGAAGTGATGGTTTATGAAGGCCAAACAAAACTGAAATTTCTTAATTTCAAAAATATATATATATAAACTGATAAAGATTTACAGCATGTGCTTCTTTTGAAAGAATAATCTATATATAATCAGCAATATGAAATATAACACATGAACAACAACGAATCATTTGGTCCTTTTAAGGCTATCCTTGCACATCCACTCTTGAGAAACGTAAAAATCTAAATCTACCTTCTTTTTTTTTTCGGAAAAGTATCGTTTTCCATCTTAAATTTCAATAATGTGCTGGCCTACACTAATGCCACCGCAGCTCATTCCATAAGCCAATCACCCTGTTAGAAAAATAAATCAGTCTTAACTTTGGCCTAACCCGTCTTTGCCAAATCTTAAACTTTTGGCTTTTCATCCTATTATCTTTAGAATACATCACGAAGAAACCCAAAGCCTTTATCCAATCGATTCCCCGAATTCAATAGTGTGTTGTTGTTTTGTCGGTATACTTTGTAGCATACCAAGAAACGTATCTCATCAATGATTGTTGCTGTTTAAGTGCTTATCGATATGTTTAAAGTGTAATAATTCTCAAGCTGTTGAACGGGGGCAATGACTGGAAGCCTTAACTGGGTAAATACGTATCCTGTTGATCTCATTTCCAGGCGGAAATCCTTCTTGATTATGTTGTGTATTGTTGCTTGGGGCACGTGGACAGCTTTTGCCACTGACCTTTGTGTTTTTTGGATTCTCTCACCTGTTACGAGGCGTTGATCTTTGTGTTCGTGGACCATCTCACCTGTTACGAGACGTTGACCTTTGTGTTCGTGGATTCTCTCACCTGTTACAAGACACTGAAGTTTGCCTACCACGGCTGGGGTATCACATGTTGCAGATCTCTTTCTAGATGGTCCTGACTACCCTAAGTTGATCCACATCATATTGTTTTTCAATCCCATTAAGTAAAAAGGATATTCCCGTTTTGCAAATTCTACATCGTTATGTTCTCAGTGTGTGAATATTTTGCGTCGGAAATGGCTGCAAATTTTTATTGGCATCATACTACCTAAGAAATGCCAAAATTATTAAATAAAGTTCTGTTCCACCTCGACTTTGTATCGGCTGTGGTTATCACGTGACATGCTGATTTGCATATTCAATATCGTCTTAATATAATTTTCACAACCTTCTGTACTATACATTCTTTTTTAACGTTATTGTTTACTCAACCCTCTATATTATACATTCTTTATTGACGTTATTGTTTACTCAACCCTCTGTATTATACATTCTTTTTTAACGTTTTGTTTACTCAACCCTCTATACTGTACACTCTTTTTTAACGTTATTCTTTACTCAGCCCTCTGTACTATACATTCCCTTTTAACGTTATTGTTTACTCAACCTTCTGTATTATACATTTTTAACGTTATTGTTTACTCAACCCTCTGTACTATACATTCTTTTTTAACGTTATTGTTTACTCAACCCTCTGTATTATATTCTTTTTTAATATTATTGTTTATTTTCTTCGTTTCGTGGGTTATACTGAACTTTTCTTGTGTATATTAAGGCCAATGGTTAATCTTGTCTAAATGTCATGGTAAACAGATAGAATGTCTTTCTGTTCATCCTCTGAGGGTTGTAGTGAATTTGCTTTGGTCAACTACATAAAGAACCTTTGGCGTAAACTGATGGGGCGGATAAGTTTCACACATGTAAGTATACGGGGTTATAACATAGGTTTTACAGATGTAAATATATGGAGTTATAACATAGGTTTTACAGATGTAAATATATGGAGTTATAATATAGGTTTCACACATGTAAATATGCGGGGTTATAATAGTTGAAATTTCGACTTTTGACGTTCCATTATGTATCAAAGCTTTTGGTTATTGAAAACAGAATTCTAAGATATCACTTGCTGGAGCCAACACGCCTACACTAGACGAATAGGAGATGTGAAAGGTCAAACAGTGCACTCAGCAACTCGGTTTGACCACCAATAAATTCGATTTGTACACGTCATGGGATAACCTCGTTATCGATCTAAGGAAGACGAGGTTTTTCGTCCAAATCAAGCCATGTTCATACGAGTGACCCCTGGTGAATGATCAAGAAAAGAAGGCAAAAGGTTTGTTGAATGACCTCTACTATAAGTAAATAGACTAGCAATCGGATTAATGGAAGTTAAAGTAACAAAAGCACTTGATATATATATATATATATATATATAATATGCAACTTCTAAATGTATCTGAAGAAAGAAGGTACATTCACAAGCTAGTTATAAAAGGGTTAAGACTATCGTAATTTTTGGTTACCAATTTGTTATTGATAGTGTTAGTGTAAAGAAATGATGATACAGAATGAATCGGATCAAATTTGTTATCGATAGTGTGCAGCAGTGTCCGAGACCAAGACCTTGTAATAAATTACAAAATGAAAAATAAAGCAAAAAGAATAAAAATCACATGCATCAAACAAACTTTATTAACATATTAACCACAGATCTTATACGCGTTAAGCCTAGTCTCTGCTTTATTAACATATTAACCACAGATCTTATACGCGTTAAGCCTAGAGTCTTTGTTTTAACGTCTCTTCCTATGAAAACGAAAGCAAAGAAAAAAATAAGAAAATAATGAATCATTTAAAAAAATTAAAAACGTCAGCAAATAAAACAAAAGAAAAAATGTTGTTTTTCAAGAGTTTGTGGTGTCCAAGTAGAATCACCGCAGATCCACTAGACATGTCGAATATCAGGGATAATAGCTAACGTTCAACGTAAATACATGCACCAGATAAAGTTCATACAAACTTGTAGTAAGCCGATTCGTACAGTAGCAATTGTTTTTGAATAACACGTGTTATAACCACGGATTGGCTTACGGGTAATATGGCAGTTGGTGACGTGAACAAAAATAAGGGAGGCGATATAAACTTCATTACAAAGGTGTAGTACCAACTACCAAGTTGTTTTATTAGTAAAACATATTTGATACTGTTGCGTCATCGAGATCATGTGATTCTCACGCCCTCTACTTTCTAGAACTATCCTGTACTTTGGCGAATGCTCTAGTATTTACTAGATAGGGTAGTCTGGTATATACTCGTATATAAGAGGGTGACAACGTGACGCAAGAATGTAGTGTATGTGTAGACAGTGAGTAATTGATCTGCAGTCAGAGAGTATTATTGAACACGTTCGTTGTTATAGCGTTTCTTTAGCGCGATTGTTGAAGTTGAATGTATCGGTAAAGTTATATTCGGAAAGAATAAACCAGTT
>NW_013665817.1:639372-649415 GCF_000517525.1 Limulus polyphemus | reverse complement strand
AAGTTAATTAACAAACGGAGACGTAACAATACTATACCACGCCTCCTATGAACTGCTGCGTAATCGATATTTAGCGCTTATTAATCCTGAGTAGGCCTAAATCCTGGTAAATTTTTTAAAATTTAACTGATCTCATTTTCGAGACCTGTAAAACATCGAGACCCAAATGGTCCGAGACCTTCCGAAGGGTGGTCTCAAAACCGAAACCTACAACACTGGTGTACTGAAATAAAAAAATGATAATACAGACTCAATCAAATCAAAAAAGAAAAGAAAGAAAAAACTTTTATTACAGACCACAAGGTGCAAAGTTTGTTTACAAGTAGAGCACTAGTAACAGTGATCTCTGGTCAGAAGTTCAAAATTATGGACAGCTGTACTTGAACCCTAAGGGTCTCTGACCTCATGGTTTAGTGCAAAGTTTATTTTCAAATCCAGTGCTGAGAACAGTGATATAGGGTCAGTATTGGAAAATTAAGGACGCATTTATCTCAACCTTAGGGGGTCTCGGATCTTAAGTTTAGAGTACCGTTCAGATTGTAAATTCCAAGAACAATGCCATTTTTCATTGCTCTGGTCAGTTTCCTCTAAGTTCCCTTTAATGACAATTAGATAATTTTTCTACTTAAAAACCGGCAAGGTATATGATTTACTTTGCAACTATCTGTATACCTTAAAAACCAGCAAAATCACCAACTATTTCGCACGTCAACTTATGTCGTTTACCTACTCTTACCTTTTTATCATAACTCACGTGCATACATAAAACATGTAACTTCACATGTAATCAGTTCCTGCAAGTCAGTTTCTTTTTGTTTTGTTTTGTAAAGACCTAAGTTATTGAAATTTCGACCTCTGAATGTCATATCTTTAATTGTGTTAGGCGCTGAAAGAGAAGTTTTCCCAGGGATGTCCGGGGGGCATATTAAGAATTAAATTCCTTGAAAATCTATAAATTTGAATGTTCCTTTCCAGTATCTTAATAATAAAATGTATATAAACTGATAAATTAACTGTACGAATTCTTCGTCATTTTGAAATCTGGGAGATTTTATCGACCCAGCAACTTTCCTTTCATATCCCTTGACGGTGGTTCTGGGCAGACAAATATTTGTTTGTTTCCAAAGTTTCAACTTGGCCAATAGATGGCGGTATAGACGAAAACAATGCTGGCGATTCATTTGAACAAACATCGTGTAAATGCTGTTTATACAAATACAGTTAAGGTTTTATCTTCTCCACTCAGCGCCCTCGGCAACGGAACAGTTTTTACGTCATTATAAAATATTTGGATTTTACTTAATAGCGCATTCATTGAAAATGTTTTACTTTGCTAGTAATAAAATTGATTGGTAAATGAATTAGATATACGATATTAAATCACATTAAATTTTTCTAGTCTTGAATGATGAAATTTTTTATATTATACATTTCACCAAAATCCTTTCATCCTTTTCATTTCACTCCCTATCCTTTTTTCATAAGTAAGTTGTAGATATGTGTATTATGTAGCTGTATGTATGTGTACGTATTGTGTAGCTGTAAGTATGTGTGTGTGCATTGTGTAGTTTTAGTTATGTGTATGTATTGTACAGCTGTAGGTACGTGTCTGCACGTAGATATGTGTATGTGCTGTGTGGCTGTAGTATATGTATGTATTGTGTAGCTGTAGGTACGTGTGCATATTGTGCAGCTGGAGGTATGTCTATGTATTATGTAACTTTAGATATATGTATGTATTGTTAGATGTAGGTATGTATATGTATTATACAGCTGTAGATATGTGTACGTATTGTGTAGCTGTAGGTATGTATATGTATTGTGTAGCTGTAGGTATGTGTATGTATCGTGTAGCTGTTGATGTGTATTATACAGCTGTAGATATGTGTACGTATTGTGTAGCTGTAGGTATGTATATGTATTGTACAGCTGTAGGTATGTGTATGTATTGTGTAGCTGTAGGTATGTGTATGTATTGTGTAGCTGTAGATATGTGTACGTATTGTGTAGCTGTAGATATGTGTATGTATTTGGTAGCTGTAGGTATGTGTATGTATTGTACAGCTGTAGGTATGTATATGTATTGTGTAGCTGTAAGTATGTTTATGTACTGTGTAGCTGTAGATATGTGTATGTATTGTACAGCTGTAGATATGTGTATGTATTGTATAGCTGTAGATATGTGTACTACAGCTGTACAATACATACACATACCTACAGCTGTACAATACACAATACATATACATACCTACAGCTGTACAATACATACACATATCGGAATAGTTGGATCCGATTAACATGCATTTCAAAAACGATATGTTCAGATTGATAAAGGTTGAAAAAGAACGATGTGGTGTAGTAGTTTGAGTTGTTAAAAAGTGTCTTACGTGTAATCACTTGACATTTAGCACAGTTGGTAAAGCACTCGCCTGAGATATGACAGGTCTCGCATTCAAATCACAGGCGAATAAAAATATATCGATAAATAAAAAAAAGAGAAAATGTCTTTCTTTGAACAATGATCATATACTAGTGTATAGAAGTACACGAGATCTGCTGGAATAAGAACGAAGAAAATATGTAAAGCTTACTGTAGCCACGCTTTTAATGAACTCTTCATAATAAATTTCTTGATATGGTCTTAATTAATTGTATTATAGTCTCCTGCTCATAATTCAGTTAGTACACTAACACTCCTAACGGACGGAAAAAAATGTGTTTTTTTGTACTTGGAATCAAGTTTCAGATATTACCTACTATGACGTGTTTGGTAATTTACGTTCTATTTTTCTTTTGTTGTTAGTTTCAAACCCAATATTGGTCTAAATATAAATATATATATGTCTAATACACTTGTTTTTTTATGGTTAGTAAGACGAGTATTTTGCATGGTTATCCTATAGTATAAGAACTTACGACTAACTTAAATCTGCTAAGCTGGTCAAACCTCGTGAGATGTTAAGAGAATTATGACTAAAATCGAGGGTACACAACTGATAAATCAGTGCATTCTAACTTTTATTCAAAGACATTGTATCCTTCTGGTTAGAACGGTATGTTAAATTAGCTACATTAATTTATATACTGAAATAACTTTTAATACTGATCTATGTGTATGATAGATAGGTTTGAACAGAATAGAAAACGAAAACCCATTTGAACCATGTCGAAGTTTTTATATCAATATCATAAACTTCTGTTATTCCTAAAACGTCTTGAGCAAGTTTTTTCTGTGAATTTGTAAAATGTCAATGTTGCACTATGTTACATACTATAAAAGAGTTTTGGAGATTTGTATTAAAGTTAGAAATTTTGATTTTATCTTCCTTAAATTCGTATTTTAATATTGCTTCTTTTATCCAAAGTTAGTCTTGAGTTCTAAACCGTCCTAACCTTTCACAGAAACGACACTCGTTTATCGTTTAAAAATTAACTGCACCCGAGTACAGTCACATATCAGTAGTTTACACGGTGGTTGATTTTATACAATCAATTAGGGAAAGCCTGCAAAAGTAAAGGCAGTCATACTATGCTCAGTAGTATTAGTGTAAATCCAGTCGTGGCTCCCCACCATTGAACTACCTCATGAGAAGGGGATAGGAATCAAAGCTTTGACTGGTCGACGATAATCCGTGCTATGAAATTTGCGGCAAAAATCCATATTTCAGTTGCAATTGTATGACAAACTCTGAAGAAGGTGCGTGAAACTGGCATCGTTCATAATAGAAGTGGTGGAGGTAAAAAACCAAAACTCGCTAAAGGTTATATTAAGCATCTCATGCTATTAAAACACTTGTGAGTAAAAATTCTATATAAGAAATATGAAAGTCAAGTACAGATCCTTCAAACGACAAGTTAATACGTATATGAATTGTTCCTCAAGAACAATAAGAAACGCATTAGTATAAAGTGGTCTCATTGGAATGGGAATGTAATTGCTGGAAATTTGCTGGTGAGAAGAGGTACCAAACAAAACAGTTGAAATGAGTATCAAAGATCAAATAATGGAATTATCAGAGCTGGAAACGTCTGCTCTTTACAGGTGAATCCAAGTTTGTTCGACGATAGAGAGGAGAATAGTACCATAGTCAATGTACAACATCTACAGTGGAATATCACTAGAAGTTTGTTATCTACAGTGGAATATCACTAGAAGTTTGTTATCTACAACATCTACAGTGGAATATCACTACAAGTTTGTTGTTATTTACAACATCTACAGTGGAATATCACTAGAAGTTTGTTATCTACAACATCTACAGTGGAATATCACTAGAAGTTTGTTATCTACAACATCTACAGTGGAATATCACTACAAGTTTGTTGTTATTTACAACATCTACAGTGGAATATCATTACAAGTTTGTTGTTATTTACAACATCTACAGTGGAATATCACTACAAGTTTGTTGTTATTTGCAACATCTACAGTTGAATATCACTACAAGTTTGTTGTCATCTACAACATCTACAGTGGAATATCACTACAAGTTTGTTATCTACAACATCTACAGTGGAATATCATTGCAACTTTGTTGTTATCTACAATATCTACAGTGGAATATCATTACAAGTTTGTTGTTATATAAACATCTACAGTGGAATATCATTACAAGTTTGTTGTTATATACAACATCTACAGTGGAATATCATTACAAGTTTGTTGTTATATACAACATCTACAGTGGAATATCGTTACAAGTTTGTTGTTATATACAACATCTACAGTGGAATATCATTAAAAGTTTGTTGTTATATACAACATCTACAGTGGAATATCATTAAAAGTTTGTGGTTGCATCTCAACCAACGTCGTTGGTGAGCTCCAATATTCCATATGTGTTTCATCGCTACTTGTTGTTTGTGTCTCCTTTATATGTATTCCATATGTGTTTCATCGCTACTCGTTGTTTGTGTCTCCTTTATGTGTATTCCATATGTGTTTATCGCTACTCGTTGTTTGTGTCTCCTTTACGTGTATTCCATATGTCTTTCATCGCTGCTCGTTGTTTGTCTCCTTTATGTGTATTCCATATGTGTTTATCGCTACTCGTTGTTTGTGTCTCCTTTATGTGTATTCCATATGTGTGTTTTCATAATTATTTACATTACTGCATATATTTTAATTATAACTAAATATTTATTCTCGTCATATTCCTTACTCAGAACTGAGTAATTTGTTCTTTTTGTATCGTTAAAACCTCAAAAAGTAAGTGGTTCATGGTTGATTAAAACGTCATTAAAAGGTTGCCATTAAAGACCAACTTAGAGTTGATATATTGTAAAGTTTGCAAAAAAAATACAATTTTAGAATATCTCCTAACCAGTTTTTCGTTTCGTTTGTTTTGGATATTCCCGCAAAGTTACACAAGAATTATTTCTGTGAGCAGTCCCTACTTTTGAACTGATAGACTAAAGGGAAGGCACCTTGTCCACAGCATCCACCGCTAACTCTTGGACCGTTTATCTTATGACGTACCCTCAGCCTAAGAATGTAGAGCGAGATGTTTATTTTACCAACTTTCGTTCAAATTCATTCAGTCAAATCTTCTTGACAAACAGAGGGGTGAAAACAAAACCTCCGTCACCTTCGGTGGCGAAGGTAATTAATTCGTATTTGACACCATATCTAAATACACAAAAGGCCTAATAACATTCAAACCAACCATTAAACTTGAACACAACGCATATGTTTTTTTTTTTATATTTTTGATACAATACCTAAACACATAAAAAACGAATAACACTCAAACGAAACACAAAACCTGAAATAAAGACATTTCGTGTATCATAGACACGGAATTAATTTTAAGAATTTATGAGTGAAAGCAGAGAAGAATGTGTAAAGATAAATCAAACACTTTACATGTGTCATTTGCAATGCCGACGCAGCCTTTTTGTTGTTTTTTTATTCTTTCAGTGTGCCCTCCAGTGGCACAGCGATATGTCTGCGGACTTACAACGCTAGAATTCGGGTTTCGATACCCGTGGTGGGCAGAGCACAGATAGCCCATTGTGTAGCTTTGGGCTTAATTACAAACAAACAATCTTTCAGTGTAAATGTAAATACACAAAATGATATTTAATTTTATTTCATCAGACGGCACATAATTCAACTAAATATATTATAAGCTTCGCAGGGATTCTCATTTGTCATAATCCTCGTGTATCTAAACACAAAAAGATATCCAGTTTTCCTTAAATCCTTTCTATAACACACAATAGAGATGAGGCACTATATCAATGCATACAAATAGTGCAAGTCAACATATAAACTAAAGGTGTTACGCCTTTAACAAGATTTAATTTATTTATCTTTTATTTTTGGAGTGCGACAACGTTCATTTATTGAAATGCCATCCTTTAACAAATATAGAACTTACTTTGATTTTGTACGAACGTTCCTGGATTCTCTTCGTTTTCTTCCTTCTACAGCACCTGTCCACCCCGCCAGAGGAATGGATACTACCGTATCGATCGACAGAATACAAAGACAGTAAACATTGGAGGATAGAACGCTTTGCTTCGAATGATGCTATCAATGGTGTGCTAAATCGGGAAACTTGTGGAAATGTCGTCTATTTTTAGCAACATCGTGAAGTTCAGAGATCGTTACGAGAGCGCCTGGCGAGTAAAAGTGCAAGTGCTTTTCAAGGTAATGTTGTAGAAAAGAGCAAAGGCCGTTATGTTGAAATCAAAAACACAGTACAGAGAGAGATCATAAAAATATTAAAACCGTTTGTTTTCTTTCCCTTTTTAACCAAACGCGTAGAGATATACAAACCAGAAGAACACATTTTGAAGGATTTATTTTTACCAGTAATTTCAAATTGACATATTTTGTCATTGATATTTCTTTCAGTGGCTTTCGTTGTGTAATATTAGAAAATGGGTTCAGGTACTATACGTGTACTTAGTTGGCTGTGAATCGTGAAACGGATATTGTGAGAAGCGACAAGACTCCAGCCTACAATCAGCTGAAAGCAGCTCAAATTGCTTCTGGCATCATAGGCCGTAGCAGACAATCAGTAGAAAGATTGTTATCTGTAAACCTGGAGTATCATAAAGACTTAATATACGGACAATATGGTCACAGCCGATTTGATTCATGCGGCATTACAATAGAAAGCTCATTGACGAGTTGATTGATCCCTCCATAAACCTGAAATATCGACAAATAATAGTTCGCTCTTCAGTTTAGTGCAATGAAATTCGTTGACTTTGAGCGCCAACGAGAATAGTTTACTTTTCAGCTTAGCGCATGCAAGGATATTTGTAAATCTTGAGTGTTAAAAAGTACTCTTCTGCGTGGTACAAGGACATACGCAAAGCCTATAGTAAGTACACCAGATGTCATATTAAGGCAAATCATTGACACAATTAACAAAACAGAAATCTCCAGAGCTAATAATTCTAGTTGCTCTTATACTTCATAGTAACACAAATTTGTAAGTATTAGTTGCCACTGGATCCCTGTTTGATGATAATAATCTGTTGTAAAGTTTCGAAAGCATGTTGGCGAAAAAAAACCCCCGTTATCAACTATATTAACAGCGAACATATAAACATTCACAATAGCGAGAAAATAAACTAACAAGGCATCATGTTTTAGCAACTACAAATTCCTCTACTTACACCAACACATGTTTATATATCTATATGTAAGAAAACATTTTAAAACCACGTGCAGTAAGAAGATTTCAAGAATTGAAATTATTTTCATTTAAGAAAAGCAGATTTCGATCACAATGAAGATATTTTTTGTGTTGATAAATGGTGTTCCTCAAAGATAACAAGTGTCTTAGGATGTTTAGATTTAAATATTGAAACTTTTTATTGTGAAAAGTAATATTCGTGTGTTGATATCTTGTGTAGTTGAATGTAAGGTTTATGTATTGATATCTTGTGTAGTTGAATGTAAGGTTTATGTATTGATATCTTGTATTGTTGAATACTTCCAATAATGCAAGGTATCAACAAACAAACCGTACTTCCAATAATGCAAGGTATCAACAAACAAACAGTACTTCCAATAATACAAGATATGAACAAACAAACAGTACTTCCAATAATACAATGTATCAACAAACAAACTCTTACTTTCAACAATACAAGGTATCAACAAACAAACTTTACATTCAACAGTATAAGATTTGAACAAACAAACATTATTTTCAACAATACAAGATATCAATACATAAACCTTACACTGTTTGTTTGTTGATACCTTGCATTATTGGAAGTACTGTTTGTTTGTTGATACCTTGCATTATTGAAAATACTGTTTGTTTGTTGATACCTTGTATTATTGAAAGTACTGTTTGTTTGTTGATACCTTGTATTATTGAAAGTACTGTTTGTTTGTTGATACCTTGTATTATTGAAAGTACTGTTTGTTTGTTGATACCTTGTATTATTGGAAATACTGTTTGTTTGTTGATACCTTGTATTATTGGAAGAACTGTCTGTTTGTTGATACCTTGTATTGTTGAAAGTACTGTTTGTTTGTTGATACCTTGTATTTTGGAATGTAAAGATGGAGGCTATGTTTTCATCTCTCCGTGTGTGTTTGTTTGTCAGCAAGATTACTCGAAAACGACTGAATGGATTTGGACGAAAGTTGGTATACATTTGGATTATGACCCAACTTAGAAGTGATTAGTTAACATGGGACCGATTTTTCGCACTATTTTTGCTCTATAACTCAGTCAAAAATGATCGGATTGTGATGAAACTTGGTGGACTTATGTAGAATGTTATTCCTAATCGTCCTGCCAAAAATGGTCCGTGTCCTTTGATAATACGGATTTACGGACACGTTTTTGTATTTTTTGAAAGCCGAACATGATCGTGGCGGAGGTGTGCGCTTCACGGAGTTTAACACGATCATGGAGGAGGTATGCGCTCCACTGAGTTTTCCTCTCTTTATATGCTTAGTTCATATGTTGACACATGCTTTCTAAAGGAAATAACTGTTTAGGTTTTGTGTAACTTTCAAAGATATCGCTTTTGTTCGATTAAACAAATATACAAAAATCTAAAATACTATTTTAGTAATCAACAAAGGTAAATGATGCGACTACTTGTTACATAGTGTTTTCACCATAAGACAGGCTGTACTGTTTGTTTGTTTGTAATTAAGCACAAAGGTACACAATGGACTATCTGTGCTCTGCTCACCACGGGTATCGAAACCCGGATTCTAGCGTTGTAAGTCCGCAGACGTACCGAGAGACTCCTAATGTCATATTGTATAGTTATCAAAACACTTTGTTTGTTTATTGAATTTCGCGCAAAGCTACTCGAGGGTTATCTACGCTAGCCGTCCGTAATTTAGAAGTGATATACTAGAGGAAAGGCAACTGGCAAACACCACCTACCGCCAACTCTTGTGCTACTATTTTACCAACAAAAAAGTAGGATTGATCGCCATTTTATACCGCCCCAAGGCTGAAAGGGCAAGTTTGTTTGGTAACGAAATTCGAACGCGTGACCCACAGATTGCGAATCGAGTGCCCTAACCACCAGGCCATCCCAGGTCAGAACACAAGAAACGACGTTGGCGCCTTGAATTCTACCTGAGCTAAATTTTCACTTCGTCAGAAATTTTTTAACTTAACGAGACTTCTTTATTAACATGCGCCATAGATGTTTCATACTTTTATTAAACACCTCCCCCCCAGCCGTGGAAGGGATTAGGGGGCCTAGCCCTCAGGGAAAGGTACAACAACTATATTATAATACCTCCTACTGGACCCAGCTCTCAGGGAAAGGTACGACAACTATATTATAATGCCTCCTACTGGACCCAGCCCTCAGGGAAAGGTACGACAACTATATTATAATGCCTCCTACTGGACCCAGCCCTTAGGGAAAGGTACGACAACTATATTATAATGCCTCCTACTAATAAAGTAAAACTTTAACAATTGCCTTAATTAGTTTCAATTTGGGGACAAATTTAAAAACCTGCAATGTTTCAAACTGTTCCGAAACTATAAGGCTAAGTTGCAACTTTAGCCTTACCCCCCCCCCCCCCCAAA
>NW_013665817.1:634335-638772 GCF_000517525.1 Limulus polyphemus | reverse complement strand
GACACCTATAACTCTCCTGTTTTATCAAAGTAACAAAAGTCGACACCTATAACTCTCCTGTTTTATCAAAGTAACAAAAGTCGACACCTATAACTCTCCTGTTGTATCAAAGTAACAAAAGTCGACACCTATAACTCTCCTGTTGTATCAAAGTAACAAAAGTCGACACCTATAACTCTCCTGTTGTATCAAAGTAACAAAAGTCGACACCTATAACTCTCCTGTTGTATCAAAGTAACAAAAGTCGACACCTATAACTCTCCTGTTGTATCAAAGTAACAAATGTCGACACCTATAACTCTCCTTCTTTGCCAAAGTAATGTTTTAGGTTTTATCAAATTCATAGAACAGTTCACTTTCAATCATCAGGCTGGGCTTGATTTGCTGTGGTTAACGTGTCGGACTAGGTTTAAAAAGTTCAAGGTTCGAGACGTGATACAGGTGAACAAGCTCCGCACTTTCATCTATGGTCGCGTTATAAAAGTGACAGTGAATCCTGTTATTCGGTTCAACGAGACGGAAGAAGCTCTTGTGGCAGTGGGTGCTAGTGGCTGGTGCCTTTCCTCTGTCAGTGGTTTAAAGTCAGAGACGGATATACCTTGAGTTCTATTGGACCTGGCGAATTCTGATATTGAATGAAAGATCTTGTGGGAAGTGACGTGTGACAACCGAAACCTACGTCTGAAACGTTATCATTATACATGTGTGATTTGAAATCCATAACAGAATAATTACGAAGAAAATACCTTTGTAGTAAAAAACTTTTCATAACCATTTTGATTTGAAAGAAACTTCATTGAACAGAATCTATTTTTCTTCAATTATACAAAATTATCAAACGATTTAATATTGGCTCTCATTGTGTCTTTGGACGAAAGAATCAATCACCACTTTGAAATTTTTCATATATTTGAAACAATATTAGAGATTAAAATTTTCACCGTTTCTTTATTATTTTAAAGAGATCGGCCAGCAGTGCGGTTACTAAATCACAACTTGAAACAATGAACCTACATTACATATATGGTAGAAAACAACAACACTGTAACTAGGAGCCATGAATATACATTATACATATATAGTAGAAAACAACAACACTGTAACTAGGAACCATGAATATACATTATACATATATAGTAGAAAACAACAACACTGTAACTAGGAACCATGAATATACATTATACATATATAGTAGAAAACAGCAACACTGTAACTAGGAGCCATGAATATACACTATATATATAGTAGAAAATAACAACACTGTAACTAGGAACCATGAATATACACTATATTTATAGTAGAAAACAACAACACGGTAACTAGGAACCATAAATATACACTAAATTTATAGTAGAAAACAACAACACTGTAACAAGAAGCAATGAACATAACTACATGTACTGAAAGGAGAAAACAACAATATTATAACCAAGAACACGGAATAAACGCTGTATTTACTGAAAGGAGAAAACTATCTTTAAGCGCCACCAACAAAGATGTCGAAACCAAGCCTTACAAGATAGTATTGACTAAGGAACAATAAATTTTAGTTAGGAAACAAAGACTGCAAATAGGTAAAACACACGGAGATGTGGTGTGGGAAACAAATAACTTGAAGATGCAAACACATAACAAAACCTGAGGTAAAACAACAGTGAACATGAAAAAATAAAATCGGTCACAAAACATGATTATAAATAGTGAAAGATTGTCATTGAGGAAAAGATAAAACGAAATCCAAATGAAGATTTTTTTTTTCATACTGCGAAACAATGAAGAAAGCCGATACAGGAGTCGTTACCGTGTTTGATCACTCTATTGATGTCCCTTAAAGACAGCAAAATCTCGCTGTGACAGGTGGTTCAGTATAAATAGCATGACACGATAAACACGCGCAGTATTTCAATACCGAACGGACAGGAAGTAAATACGGTCCAGATAAATGAAGCCAGCTTTAGAGACTTCGCCAAGTACAAAAAGTAATCGATACAGTTATTTCTCGTTAGAAAAGACTGGTAAATATCAGGAATATTTGAGTTTAGACTACAGGAAATAACAAGAAAACGTGATCGGAAGATAGTTAAGTATAATTAATAAGCTGAATGGTGAGATTAATAAGAAATAATACAACTGTTGATCTTTTCTAAGATTTCTGTATAATGTCTTTTAAGGAGAATCTAGCGTGAAACATGTCACGCGGCTGAGATCTGTACTAGTTGAAGCACGTGAATTTGCACATCAACAAATCAAAACAGATGTTGTAATAAGACAGTAAAATAACAAAATTTGAGTCTGAAAACTAAGTATGGCTTTGGTACACACCTGTAGCACGGATGTAGTTGGGTTCTGAATGGATTGGCCTTCTTTCATTATTATTCAGCTCAGTCTGTTAAACTTCAAGCTGTATACAAGTATATACTGACTGCAACTGCCTGCCGAAAGAAAAGGAAACGACGTTTCGGCTTCTATACTGACGTTCTCTTCAAGCTACAGTACGTTTGAAAACTTTAATGGACTACAAGACGACGTTTCGGCTTCTATACTGATGTTTTCTTCAAGCTACGGTACGTTTGAAAACTTTAATGGACTACAAGATGACGTTTCGGTTTCTATACTGAGGCCTTCTTCAAACTACAGTAGGTTTGAAAACTTTAATGGACTACAAGACGACGTTTCGGCTTCTATACTGATGTTTTCTTCAAGCTACAGTACGTTTGAAAACTTTAATGGACTACAAGACGACGTTCCGGCTTGTATACTGAAGTCTTCTTTAAGCTACAGTACTTATGTGGTGTGCAAAAGAATGGTGACCATGGTGTGTGAAACATTGGCATTGACCCTCTCCAAGTTGATATGGGTGAGATTGAATCAAATCAGCAACAAACATGGCAGCGGGTGTCAATAGTTGACACGGCTCCAGAATCCAGATGGTAAAAAAAAAGCCCACAGTGGTTCACCGTTAAGTCTGAAGGCTTATAACGCTAAAAATCGGGTTTCGATACCCGTTGTGGGTACTGCATAGATAGCCTATTGTGTAACTTTGTGCTTTGCAACAAAGAAAGAAAGGCCAAAAGGAAACGAGTTGTGGTCCTTATTTTGCAAAGCTACTGAATATAGTTCCATAGTAAAATATATTCAGGGTATTTTGTTGCTAACCGCTCAATCATTACAGCTAAAACAGTTAGCGTGACTGTTAATAATTTCTAGGAATTCTAATACATCCTGAAACTCAATGGAAAGTGCAACGTTATGAAATTCTATGGTGTCTTGAACTGTGATAAATAACTACGAAGAAGTCCTCATTTCACTATATTTTATCTGTTTTTATGTGTGTGTGTGTTTTCTTTTCACATATAGCTGACCTATAGGGGAATTCTTCAACCATAGATGGCGACACTATAGTGAATGTTATGACTATGGGGTTTGGTGGTCAACTGTAACAGTGAATGTATTTTATTGTTACCAATAATAGTTGCCATATAATAAGCTGTGGTCCAGGTTGCATGAATTACAGTAAAAGTGACCATTTCTGTGGAACTTCCCCTATGATCGTGTTGTCTTTGTGCCATACCAAACAATATGGATTTTTCAAACACACAAATGGCGAAACAATAATCCATAGCATGGCCAAAGGTGTTCATATCGACCAGAATGCTAAACATTGTGACCGTTAATGAATGTATGTGTATATACACGTTAATCTAATATGCGATGTTGTTGTATATGTTTCTATTTGGAAACATACACCACATGTGAATCTTTGCATTTATACTGAAGTACATGCATGAATACACATTTTCCAGAGAGTAAACTTTTCAGACAATAAAGAATCGTGGCCTAAATGAGGAGATGCATATGTTTAGTAAATACCACAGTAATAAGCTTGGACCACGTTGATAGAAAAACACGAAATGGTGTGCGTTTACATAATGGTTGTAAATAATGTGTTTCGTTTATATTTAAATCGAAATGTTTCACTATTGGTTGTTTTTTTCAGTGAATATTTTCATTGGTGGCATTGAAGGAGTATGTTCGAGTAAGTACAATAAAAATATTTGTACATTTAGCGATTTTGCCTGAATAAAGTGATATCATGATTAACGTTTTGTTTTGGGATGAAAGGAAACATTGTGTGCCAAGCATTTGGTCAGTTGGTTTGTGAAACTGAACTATTTTACTAAACATTGTCTTTGTAAAATCGTACTTTGGCCGCTAGTTTTATGTGGGCAGCGCTAGGGGAACTTTGATATTACAGGTATGGTATTATTTTGTTTTATTCAACTTATAATTAATTATGTAAAGAAGGCAAGATAGGGCTATAATTCTAGCCTTCCACTATTTAGTCCTTCGTGGTCTGGAGAAGTGGCTACTGTTTTAAAGTCACTGATCAAGTTTCTGTTACTGAGATTGGCATCTTGTGCTAGCAGTTTTTACACC
>NW_013665817.1:627228-633658 GCF_000517525.1 Limulus polyphemus | reverse complement strand
ACCCAGCAATCAGATGTGGTGGATGATTTCACATGCACTTGTGCAGGTAGCCACAATAGATTGTGAGAATTGCCATTGTTAGACAGCAGCCCACATGGAGTTAGTCAGTCACAGAATGTGACACTCCCTAGAAAGAAATATATTTTCATAGAGAGTGTGTTTATATACTACTTTTAGCCCTATGTTACTGACTAAACTTCTCACCAATCATGAACTTAAGTAATTTTGAATTTTCAGTTCTGACCTTTGCTTAAAAACGTCACGTTCTTGTCCACTTATTATCTTTGCTTTCGTTCCTGGTTAGTTAGATGGAAAACCTGCCCTACTGCTGCATTCAACACGTAAAAGTTACTGTTCTTTCTTTCCAAGAAGTATGAAACTTCATTTGGCTCATTGAAACCTGTGTAGCTGAGGGGACTTCCAGGATAAGAAAGTTGTGAAGACAGCCTTAGAACCACTAAAATTAGTAAATTTCATCGTATCACTACCACTGCTATATTTCAGCTCTTCTTCAGTAGGCCAAATACATTAAGAGATGTTGGCAACAGGTATCGAGCCACAACAGAAAATTGTCGATAGTAGAATGAGTTGAGTCAGATGCATTGAGATCTCCATAAATCTTAGGAAATATCATTTTCCAGAATTTTCTATCAACAGACGCTTTGGGCAGCCTATTATCATATTTGTAAGCGACATTGACTCTTAAAGAAAAGAAAAATAATTTCCTTTGATACACGTGTATGTACATCTATTTTTTCGTCATCTATTTTTTTACCCTGCGATTTTTGGCTGAAGCAACAGTGCGATGGTGTTTTAAAATTAATAGTTTATAAAAACTGGTATAAAAACTAAACTTCAAGACAAGGATACTTTATTAATATCCAAAATGCATTTGATCTTGAGATAGCACTATGATTGTGATAAAGTCTAAAATAAGTGTAATATATCTGATGTGTGCACAAGTTACATCCACGACATACTTTTTCCACCATTTCACACCTCAAGCAGCTGGAGAATGAAACGGGTATTCATGCTATTCCAGAAGAAAACATACTGGTCGAATCACCAGAAGCAGCGCCTTTGGATTTCTGTGCTATTGGACTATTAAAATTGGCTCTTGGAAACCACCATCCTCTTGCAGTAGATGACTTATAGAAAGTATGGAGATAGGAATGATGTGCTTTGGACATAACAGTTTGACGACGGAACCTTTTGCAATGGAAACTGTGTTAGCTACTGTAAAGATGCATGGTCGTCAGATAGAGTATGACCGAACATGGCGACCTTGACTGTAACGGTAAGATGAGGCTCCAAAATCATTTGAATATAATGTACCCAACCTCTGTAATGTTTTTTTTTTTTTTGCATCATTAAAAATATTTGTTTTCTTTTTGTTTTCATGAACTTGAGTACATGTCATCATGGCGTCTGGTGTTATCTAAACTGAAGACAATGATTTTATCGTACCTTTAGATTTGAAATTTATAGTAAGAATTACAGTTGAATTGAAAACAGATTTAAGATAAGGGAAAGTCTATAGTATTCAAATATTGTGGCTATAAGACTTCCATAACTTAAAGAATGAACGTATTATTATTCAAGTATATTCAGGCAATTTGCCAAAATGTTAGTATACGTTGTATATACTTAGACGATCTACACGAACAAGGCCTCCTTGGTGGTTTGTCCTGATACTCCAACACAGTGAAATGTACGTATTCTACCCAAAAATAGTGGACTAATTAAAACCATCACTATCAAGAAATTGTTTTGTTTTACGCAATTTCCCATTTTTCCTAATACGTTTATTTAACCGTCTATTTGTATTTTTTGTTTAATTTCTGGGCTGTTGGCATAGTAGTTATTGTTGTTGTTGTTTTTTGTTTGTAATTATGCACAAAGCTGCACAATGGGCTATCTGTGCTCTTCACACCACGGGTATCGAAACCCGGTTTGTAGCGTTGTAAGTCCGCAGACATACCGCTGTGCTACTGGGGGGGGGGGCAAGAAAAAGATATACGTGTTGTTGACTTGTTGCCTCCCCTCTGATCCATAAGTTTTAAATTAGAAATGACTATGAGCAGATAACCTTTATTTAGCTTTTTATATTTCCAGAAAATTCCGTTTTCGTCTCTATTCCCGAAACATTAATTAAAGCTCATCAATATTTTATTTTCGTGTTAACTGGGGAAAAAAAAAGATGTTATAAACACAACACTCATTAGGTTAAGGCCCCCCGTGGCACAGCGGTATGTCTGCGGATACCCGTGGTGGGCAGAGCACAGATAGCCCATTGTGTAGCTTTGTGCTTAATTACAAACAAACATTAGGTTAAGAAAAGCATCCTTGTTTTTCTCATTATATTTTTTTTTAGTATGTAAATTTGTTACATTCACAGGTAATATTTCAAACTGTTTCGATATGACTGTAAATATTCTTCGCGTATGATCTAATGTATATTTTTGTTTGCAGTAATTTATTCTGTTCAAAAGCTTTTATATTTCTTATACGTAAACCAATTTGTGAAGTTGGATGAATCTAACTCACACAAGAGCTTTCTGAAAAAGAAACAAAAGATGGACATTCGGGCTAATTGGCGCTTCTTCAGGCAAAAGAAAAATCTTAGAATCTCGAAAAAAACGCTTGTCTATGATCTTGAGTAAAAGACAGTCGAATCACTACTGGAGACTGGTGTTCAAAAGTCTGTCAACCTTAAAAATTATTAGGTCACAGAATTATAGATAAATCAGTCAATTGGTCGACAGTTAAAGGACAAGTAAAGGCCATTAACGTCAGTGGTGTTATCTTTTAATATTCAAACTTGGAGACTGACGAATAGTAATTTGTCTTGGTACTGACAAATCATATGTGCATTATTAGAACTCATTTAAAAGGTTGTTTGATATATCTCCAAGGCCTAAGAGTCAATATCCAAAGCAAACAAAAACGGATACGATCTAGTGGTTGGCATTTCGGGATTCGTATCGAAAGGTCCGGGGTTCAAGACGTGTTGCCGCTGAACACGATCTATATGCTTAGCTTTAGGCGCATTATAAGAGTGACAGTAAATGCCGTTAGTCGGTTCAGAGCTGGACAAAGTCCTTTTAGCTCCGGGTCTTGGACCTGGTTGTCGTTCTTCTGCTCAGTAGTTCAAAACTATGGATGGCTACACCTGAATTCCTTGAGGTCTTTTACATGGTCGTTTAACTCACGCTGTTCCTTTTGTCCATTAGTACATTGGTTCTCGAACTGTGGGGCCTTACGACCGTACTTTGGAGAGGGGGCGTGAGAAGTGTCAGGAAAACGTTTCGTCTTTCGTTTGTTTTGTTTTTATTTTGTTGTTGTTGTTTTTAAGCTAAGTTTATCGTTGTTATCATTGATTGTATATAAATATCCGGGTTAAATGAGTTGAATGTATTTTGTTTGTTTGTTGTTGTGTTGTTGTGTTTGGGGGGGGGGGGGCAAAGTGTATTACAGAGCCGAAAAGTGGGTACGACCTAAAAGTTTGAGAAACACTGAATTAATAGGACAAAATAATTTCGATAATTTTAGATGTGTTATTAAAGTATTAACTTTTGTATTTTTCAAACATTTCTCTTAACACAGGGCATTTTAAATATGAACTTTAACTCCAAATTTAATGAAATATATCTGCAATAGGTTTATAAGAGCTTCGTCTGAAAACCTCTTCATAAAATACAAACAGAAATATATATATATATATATAACATATACCTTAGCAATATTAAATATTTTTAGTTCCATAAAAATGAAAAAACTTTGAAATGATAATATTTATCACAGAAGTAAGTATTATTTATTTCAAAAGTCACAAAATTGAATGATTTTAAATTGAAGTGCATTGTTGCATTATAATGACTTTTAAATCAAATAGGGCATTGTTACGTTATAATGATTTTGTATTAAAGGGCATTGTTACGTTATAATGATTTTGTATTAAAGGGCATTGTTACGTGTTAACGATTTTATATTAAAGGGCATTGTTACGTTATAATGATTTTGTATTAAAAGGCATTGTTACGTTATAATGATTTTAAATCAAAGAGGACATTGTTACGTTACCAGCGTCTAGTTTTTTGACGTGATATATTTTTTCTTAAAGTTCTTTCCATTTAAGGAATAAGTAGAATTTACAAGATCAATCATGTCTGACGTGTTTGTTTTGTGTTTGGAATTTTCATTTACAAATTGAATCCTCACGTTTTCCAATCTTATGTGTTATGGGCGATATTTAGGAGGGGTAGGGAGGCAGTTATATATGACATGTTTAGTTTGTGCTATTCCAATGGTTATTTATATAATGTTCAGGGAACTTATCCAAAAAAATAGAATGATTATAATATTTTAACCTTTAAAAACCAAGACCCTCCAGGAGATATACTTCTCTGAGCCTCGAATAAAAGTCCAACAATCACCAACTGAAATGTGAAATGGCGATCTGGTTCTGTGTGGATATAGTACTGTTCTTCATGCTAATCTTCTATAACCATTGACGGCTCGCTTAAAACTAAAAACGTTTCAATATGGTAAGTACACTTTGATGTTAGAGGGGTATGTTGTGAAGTGTTTTTAAGTCGCATGAGTGCTTAACATACATCATTACGTATCTTTAGAAATGAGTAGAGTTTCTGGGTTAAGTATTAATAGCCTAACATCATACCAAAGTTCCGTTAGTTTATTATAAAGGTATAGATTCACAGGTCAAGCTACTGCAATTTTAAATCATTTCAGTTTAGTTTACACAGCTTGTGCGCGAATAGAAAAGTAGTCACGTTTGCAGAATACACCCGCGTTCAGATAATTGTTTACGGTTAATCTAAAGCCACACAAGAACATCATAAAGACAACTTTGTTTATGTCTTGTTATATTTAGAAAACAACGTCTCAATGTTCTTTACATCAACCCGGAAATGTAAAAACCTTTATGGTCACAAACAGCAACAATAAACAATTGAACTGCAAAAAAACACGTCAACTTGTACTTATATCTTGCACTCTTTTTCGTTACCACCGAATCATTAATATAAGTTTGATTGTATTTTTTCAAAAATATTCAGGTTTCGTTTGATATATATGGAAGACAATAATATATCTACTTTTAAACTAAACACAAGAATATGATAGACAAAAATACGCAGATGTAACAGCAGTAAATCTAATCAAATACCATACTCTTAATTTCATCACCGTAGTCATCACATACCGGTCTTTGTCTCGTGTTTCTACGAACCATTCCGAGTTGATCATAGAAAGACCGCCTGCTGCCAAATTCTTGCACCTAATTGGCTGGGAGTAAGAAGAGCTTTTCTTGATGGGCGGAGATTTTAGTATAATTTCTGCACTACGGTTGCTTCTTTGGGATTTACTTACGTTCGTGGGACAAACTGTTGTTCGTTATATATAGTGCTAAGCAAGGCAGCAGGAGAGGCGTCTTTGGCTGTGATTTTAAAAACAACATGGCTGTTCGGTCGAGGTTGGTTTAAGGAGAAGATGAAGAGAGTTATTCTGTATGAGAGAGCTTGCAATAATATATTTTAATACATAGCATACGTACATATATTTAGCTATTTCGCGTAATTTAAATAGTGTTATTAATTTAATAGTGCTCATATATCATATACGACTTCACGAAACTGACATATTTAAACATAAATAGAAAACTGAAAGTATACAAACGAGTAAGCTAATTAACGCGTGACGGGTTTATGTCTTTAAAACTAACCATAATACGTCAGACGTTTTCAGTTTTAAACTTAACTAAATATTTAAACACCAGCCATACAAAATTACTAAACATTAAAGTGTTCTGGCGTTTCATTGGAACTTTAGGCAGAGTAAACACATTAGGCCTCAGTATAAAAGCCGAAATGTTGTCTCCTTTATTTTTTCCAAGAGACAGTAGCAGATCATTGAAGTTCTCAAATTAAATGTGATACTTTATAGTGTAGTAAAGAGTTCTACATAAAACCAAAACAATTAAAAGTGATATCAAGTAGTATACTGAAAAGTTTTACAGAAAACCAAACAATTAAAAAGTAATACTAGATATTGTACTGAAAAGTTCTAGAGAAAACCAAAACATTTAAAAAGTGATATAAAGTAGTATGCTGAAAGTTTTAAAGAAAACTAAAACAATTAAAAAGTGATATAAAGTAGAATACTGAAAAGTTTTACAGAAAACCAAAATAATTAAAAACTGATTTAAAGTAGAATACTGAAATATTTTACAGAAAAACAAATAAAAGTGATTGGAGACTGTACTAAAATGTTTTCAAGAAAACCAAAACAAAAAGTTATATGAAGTAGTATACTGAGAAGTTCTACAAAAAAACAAAACAAAAAAATGATATAAAGTAGTATGTTGAAAAGTTCTACAAAAACCAAAACAATTAAAAAATAATACTAGATA
>NW_013665817.1:623501-626259 GCF_000517525.1 Limulus polyphemus | reverse complement strand
GTGTAACTAGATAGTGTACTGAAAAGCTCTAGAGAAAACCAAAACAATTAAAATTGATATGAAGTAGTATACTGAAAAGTTTTACAGAAAACCAAAACAATTAAACTGTGATATAAAGTAGTATACTGAAAAGATTTAGAGAAAACCAAAACAATTAAAAAGTGATATGATGTAGTGTACTGAAAAGATTTAGAGAAAACCAAAACAATTAAAAAGTGATATGATGTAGTGTACTGAAAAGTTTTAGAGAAAACCAAAATAATTAAAAGTGATATGAAGTAGTATACTGAAAAGATTTTAGAGAAAACCAAAACAATTAAAAAGTGTTACTAGATAGTGTACTGAAAAGTTCTACAGAAATTCAGAATAATTAAAAAATAGAAGTGGACAATTATGTTAATTGCTGTACAACATAGTAAGTTAATGGCAATCAAGCAACTAGTTTTATATCTACATTAGATAAATAGTAAATTCGAAATCCATAAATTATAGTTTATGCCAAATGTACATATGTGAGAGTGGTATATATACAATCAGCATTGAAGCTCATAAACGTTTTAAGAAGATTATGTCTTGTCATCTGAATTAGTACCTGTTTTCATGTTTCTTTCTCCTTTAAACATGTTCTCTACAAAACCACAGACAACCATGAAGTAACAAAGTATTGATTTAAACTGTCAAAAATATGTAACATAAGAGAAATAAATCCAAATGGTGAAGAATCAGGACTCGTTAAATTGATATCTGTACAGCAACTCAATTAACATTTTACTTTATATAAAAATCATTGTACAACTTCTCCATAATATATATACATATATATAATATGTCATGCTGTATGTAGGTAGATAGATAAAACCAAAGCAAGGAATTATAGTGAATAATACTTAGTTATTACAGATATTTCTGATGCTTTACACCTTCTATTTTATACTTTATTTATACTTATAGCATGGAATACTTATACACTTTGTGTTCCATACAATAATTGTATCTGCTTGATCAAAAGTTAATGTTAATACTTGCTTCGAAAGAAAGTTAACAAGCATGAATATGATCCAACTTAAACACAACAGTATTTATATTTTAACACTTGTTCGTGAACAAACTGATTGTACGAGGTAAAACACGATCCTTTGAAATTCAGTTTTTTGTTTTATACAGAAAATAAATTTTTTACTCACTCCTTTTGTTACTGCTAAGCCTTCCTTTATACTATAGAACAAGGTTTCAAAGGCCTGTAAACAAATTACGTGATCAATTACACACTGTATCTATGTAGGCCCTGTAGGGTGATAAAAGAATCGAACTTTATATAAAAATTGCCAGGTAAGGAATAAAAAAAAAGGTGGATGTAATAAATGGTAATAGTACCGTGAATATATAAATACCTATATTATATTGATTTATTTAATATGTGATATACTGTATATTGTTATAAGAAAAATTTAACAATAAAAAGTGTGGAAAAACAGTGCAGCATTTGTGCCACGAGCAGAATACCACGTGATAGCTAACTTTTCCGGAGCAATGTACGCCCCTATTTCCTGTCCAAGGCGCCCTCATTTTGACCCAATTTTGTTATAACCTTGGAACTTAGTTCACGATATCATACAGTACAGACTATTCTTTTATTAAACTGGCTTTGATAATATACAGCTATATACTGTTTTTGTATTACGATTTACTAGATTTGATTGTAGATGTTCATTTTCCCATCGCTGCACTGATGATTTTGGTTTTTTACTGCTATATACCGTTTTTGTATTACGATTTTCCTAGATTTGATTGTAGATGTTCGTTTTCTCATCGCTGCACTGATGTTTTTGGCCTTATTAAATTAAAGTCAATGAAATGTTTGAAAGTACTTCTTCGTTCAGAAATCATGGCATATTGGATCATGGTTAGAAATGATTTATAACTGAGCTGACTGAGGGGTGTGATATTATTCAGAAGATATGATATTACAAATGCAGACAATAATAAGGAATGATACTTAGTTCTAAAACAATTGGCTGAAAAGGTACGACCCCCCCCCCCCAAACATCACAGAAAAATACATCAAGTAAACGTAGCTCACTTTACTTCAGTCCAACTTCCCTAAGTGATTTTCATCCGCAGATGTAGAAAGAGCGAAAAACCACCCCTCCCCCTTCAAACCTTTTGGGTTCTGGGAGGACAATGGCGCTTGTTCAGTTGCCTACTACAAACTTCGTAATGCCATTCCAACCTTTCCCCTCACGAGGGGTGACAAATCGTGGGAACTGAATATCGTGTTGACGACACAGCATGTTTGTCACCCAGAAAGCAAGACAATGATTTCTGACCAGTCATTCTGCACATATTATTTCATATCAGGAAACGACTAGAAAGTTCTTTATGAAACGTAATTAATGTTAGCTTCCGAGCTACCCACTTAAAAGGAAAGTAAAAATCAAGTAACGATAAGAGTAAAGAATTACGTGGAAATTACAACACGAAGTTTGGAGACGGCTTGAATGGGTAATAAAATAAACTTTATTACAAGTAACAAACATACAACGTTTCGACAAGCTTTTGTCATCAGATTGTGTAAGTCTAAACGTTTGTCTTTGTTATCCTACGCATATCTTTCTAGTATGGTTCATTACTTGTCCACCATCATAAACTTATTATACAGTTAGGTACGTGATGATGACAAAAGTTTGTCGAAACATTGTACATCTGTTACTTGTAATAAAGTTCCTCGTCATCAGATATCAAGATATGATTTCACAAT
>NW_013665817.1:617500-622809 GCF_000517525.1 Limulus polyphemus | reverse complement strand
ATGATGTTACGTAAACAGGTCAATCCCACTATTCATTGGTAAAAGAGTAGCCCAAGAATTGGCGGTGGGTGGTGATGACTAGCTGCCTTCCCTCTAGTCTTACACTGCTAAATTAGGGACGGCTAGCGCAGATAGCCCTCGTGTAGCTTTCCGCGAAATCCGTAACAAACAAACAAACTAATTTAGTGAAATTAGACCCTTTCCTGACACCTTCTTTCTCTAAATGTTTAATCTGGTTATATATATTTTTTCTAAGTCCAGATGTCTGTAGTTTTCATTCCAATAAATTTTTTAAGTAATTGTGTACGTATATCTTTTAAGTCCTTGGAATTTCATAATTAACAGAACTTACGGTTTTGTATTTTTTTATTCACTTCTTCAATTGAGTGTTATTATATACGGTATTCTCCTTGTTCGTGATTTTGAATTATATAATAACTAGAAAGGAACAATATGCACATAACAAATATATTCAGTGGATCTTTATCTTGTAAGTACTTACTAGATAGTTTTCCTCTATTAAATTAGTAGAGTATTTTTGTTCATTTAATTAGTAGATCAATAATTATTTAATTATTGATCCTCTTTTCTTATATTTAATTAGTGGACAGTTGTTCTTGTGTTTATTGGGGGAAATGTTTTTCTTATTTTCAATTAGAGAAACATTTTTTGTTTGTATTCAATTGATGGAACATTTTCCTTGAGAATAAATCTTTAAAATGTTTCGTGTTTATAGTTAGTTTAACATTTTTCTTCTATAAAATAAGTAAAACAACGTCGTTTCAGTACATAATAAATTGAACCATTTCGCATGTTTATTCAATTCAGGAGTACATGTTTTAACCTGACCACTCATTGACAGCATTCTTTGTATTTGCGCATAAATAGACATTTTATACACTTGTGCTTTTTTTTGAGTCATGAGGCCATTCCTACAATCTTCCTTTAATATTAAGTTTCAAGCATACTTATTTATTGTTTTTCTTTAATAGATCGTAAAGTCAAACAGTACTTTAAATGTCTGAAAGAAACCAGGCACAAAATAAAAGACTGTTTGTTAGTCTAAAAGTTGAAAATAAAGACTTCTTAGCACCTCACAAACTGAAATAAACTGTTTATAACCTCGAAACTGAAAATAAAGACTCTTTGCTACTCTAGACAGTTTATCAATCCAAACAACTGAACTTAAAAAACTGTTTACCAACCCAAAATTGGAAAGAGAGATGCTTACAAATCCAACAACTGGGTTCGATATAATTTATCTGTAGGGGTTTTAAAATGAGCATGAAGTTTTGTTTTTGGAACGTTTTCCTCGTATATAAAACATATAAACATTTATATAATTCAATTTCAAGCAACTTGTTCAAGGGCTATCTGTGCTCTGCCCACTATTGGTATCGAAACCGGGTTTCTAGTGTTGTGTAAGTTCGCAGGCATAACGCTGTGCCACTGGGGGGGGGGGGGTAATCTAACAGAAAAACAACTGTATAAAAAGGCTTATTAAAAACAGACCACTGAGATTATAAGTAAAACTTTTATCCTGAAATTGACAATCCAGCCCCAAAGATAAACACCTGTATAAACGTCATAACGAGGCTGAAGCTGGTTAGGTTAGTATATGGTACTAATTTAGTGTCGACTCGCAATCTGCGGGTCGCGGGTTCGAATCCCCGTCCCACCAAACATGCTCGCCTTTTCAGCCGTGGGGGCGTTATAATGTGACTTCCGATCTCATGTAAATAACCCATGTAATCCGTAAGTATAAAACTTTTATTTCATCAGTATACAGGAGGAGAAGAATTCATGTTTGGTACACCTTCACACCCACGTACATACCCATTTTTAACTCTTCACCCAGTTTTTTCCTAAGAGTCTATTTCAGGATTTGTTTCCGATATGCGAGCACAAGTTTGCGCAGCTCGTATTTATGTCATGCACGTGCTCATATGATTTCTATACTTACATCGATTAAAGAGAGTACTTACGCTTAAAACTGACACGATGTTCAGGCAATCATGAAAATAGAGTATCAGATTATTTAAAAAAAAAACCAAGAAAATAAGACCTCAATCAGTCCCTTTTATTTTAATGGCCACGTGTAATTATTGTTCTGTTTTGCATTTCAGAATTTTTACGCAAGAGAAAAATTTAAGAATTTAATAATATAAAAGTTAAGAGCGAAAAACCGTACAATTTATTGAATACAAAATAAAATATCTGTGATTAAAATGTGGTTTCCACTGTCTTGTAAGATTAAACCTTGAAAAATATCCTCCTATAGCCATAAACGGCAATTATTTTAATTCCCCCTTTCTCTTAAAATAAAATAATTTTCAGTCATTTATCAAGTGGCACAACGTTAAGCCTGCGTACTTATAACATTAGAAACCGGGTTTCGATACCGGTGATGGATACAGCACGTATTGCCCAACCTCATTTAGCCATAAAAGGTAATTCTTTCAATTCCGGGCCCGGTGATTAGGGCGCTCGACTCGCAGTCTGAGGGTCGCGGGTTCGAATCCCCGTCACACTAAATATGCTCGCTCTTTCTGCCGTGGGGGCGTTATAATGTTTGGTCAATCCCACTATTGGCGATGATGGTGATGACTAGCTGCCTTCCCTCTAGTCTTACACTGCTAAATTAGGGACGGCTAGCGCAGATAGTCCTTTCAATTCCTTCTTTCAGTAAAAAATGAAATAGTTTTCAGTCTTGTCTTCAAGACAAGTGGCACAGCGGTATTACTGCGGGTTTCGATACCCGTGGTGGGCAGAGCACAGATAGCCCATAGTGTAGCTTTGTGCATAACTACAAACAAATAACAATAAAAATCGGGTTTCGATGCTCATGATGTGCATAGCACATACAGCCCAATAACACTAAAAATCGGGGTTCGATGCTCATGGTGTGCATAGCACATACAGCCCAATAACACTAAAAATCGGGGTTCGATGCTCATGGTGTGCATAGCACATACAGCTCAATAACACTAAAAATCGGGTTTCGACGCTCATGATGTGCATAGCACATACAGCCCAATAACACTAAAAATCGGGTTTCGATGCTCATGGTGTGCATACATCCTAAATATTTTTTTTCTCGTATGAAAACTACTAACGACTATGTTTTTTAAAACACATTTCAAAGATCTCTGGATAATTTGAACACGATAAAAACAACAATTGCATTTTAATTTAAAACGTATTAGTTGATAAGAATTTACTGTGCTAATAAGTAAAATTGTGGAAAGTATTTTGAAGAGACACAGAACAGTACACTGCTCTTGATATCTCTGCATTCTTAAACAGTGTCAAAGAATGAATATACTTGTTTGCGCATTTATTCTACTGTTAATATTTAAACTTTACTTTTGTTGTTTGAAATCAAATGTTATCAATTTCTAGAGAACAGTACAAAAGTGGGGTTTGTTTTCTAGCTATATTAATTCCCTTGTCAGTTATTAAGCTCTAGTTTTTGTCACTTTTTTCAAGTAACACCTTTACATCTACTATAGTGTTTTTAATAGCTATATTTAAGCCATGTTATTTAAATACCTAATACTACGTGAATAAATGTAATTTTCTTAAGCTTTTATTTGATTTCTTTTTGTCTCCTCTCTTGTTTAATAATGTGATAGTCCCTAATTTTTACGAACAAACAGAGCTAAGGAGCTCTACAACTGGCAGAAGTCTAGAGGAGGGAGAAACTAGGCCGGGCGTCTGAATCTCACCCCTCACTTACCCTCACCCCACAGCTTTCTTGACTGATGGATCCAGCTCTTGAAACATTGCGGATACAGAGTTAGGAGACAAACAAAGTTGTTGACCTTTGTTTTCATCGTTCGATCTGTAGTGTCGTCCAAAGGTAGAAAAGTTCGGCCCTCTATTGATCAAAATAAGGTTCATACACCCACATGAACTGATTTAAATATTGCAAATAAAAGTTAAAATATTACCGATATAGTTTTAAAAACATGGCTTCGACGATGAATGCGGTTAAAAAAATATTCCTTATCATATAGAACGCCTTCTGCCGGCAAAGTGTGATATATTGATAGGTTAGCTTGTGCGACATTACATCATATTAAGACTAATTATATTTTTTAAACTATTTTTTCTTTGCTGCCTGTTTGTTTGTTTTGACGAATTTCGGACAAAGTTGGTCAAGGGCTATTTGCACTAGCCGTCCCGAATTTTTGAAGTGATATACTAGTGGGAAGAGAGCTACTCAACGCCAATCCACCTCTAATTCTTGGGATATTCCTTCCCAACGAATAGTGGAACTCACTTCACATTATGATACCCCTCACGGCTGAAAGGGCGAGCATGTCGGTGACGGATTTGATCCAGTGATCCACAGACTTCGAATCGAGCGCCCTAACCACCAGGCCCTTTACAGCCTGTCTTATTGTAATGCAATGAATGTCACACGAACTATCGAGCAATAGAATATTATTTATTTTTAGTATGATAGGCTATCTGTTGATAGAGCCTGAATTTCCACAGCGATAAAAACAAACAAACACAACTTTGAGACACGAAATATTTTTATTTTTTTACAAACTATGAAAAAAAACTCAAAAGTGTTATAAAGATATGGTGTTTTTAAAAGTGTGAGTCGTCTTTACAACGCTTATAAATTAGTCCTAAAACCTTTATGCTATGCAATAATGAATTATTTTGGCAGAGTAACTCTTTATCTATCTCTCTAGGTTTTGGTTTTTTACTAATAAAACAATAAATGACCATAAACGGATTCCTTTCAGGGTCTCTTTCTTGGTTAAAGAACATCTTTAGGCTATTGTATATAGCAAACGGAAGCCTTGAGAAACTCAAGAGATTATGACCATAAACGGATTCCTTTCAGGGTCTCTTTCATGGTTGAGGAACATCTTTAGGCTATTGTATATAACAAACGGAAACCTTAAGAAACTCAAGTGATTATGATCATAAACGGATTCTTTTCAGGGTCTCTTTCATGGTTGAGGAACATCTTTAGGCTATTGTATATAACAAACGGAAACCTTAAGAAACTCAAGTGATTATGATCATAAACGGATTCTTTTCAGGGTCTCTTTCTTGGTTGAGGAACATCTTTAGGCTATTGTATTATAACAAAAGAAAGCCTTGAGAAACTCAAGAGATTATGACCATAAACGGATTCCTTTCAGGGTCTCTTTCATGGTTGAGGAACATCTTTAGGCTATTGTATATAACAAACGGAAACCTTAAGAAACTCAAGAGATTATGACCATAAACGGATTCCTTTCAGGGTCTCTTTCATGGTTGAGGAACATCTTTAGGCTATTGTA
>NW_013665817.1:609757-616792 GCF_000517525.1 Limulus polyphemus | reverse complement strand
CCCTCGTGTAGCTTTGCACGAAATTCAAAAACAAACAAATTCTTAGTTTACTTGTTTTAGCGCACAACCGCACAATGGGCTATTTGTAGTGTTCACCGTGGGGATCACACCCCGAATTCTAGCGTTATAAGACCTTAGGCTTACTGCTAAGCCACCGGAGAACGAGTTGGTTAGGGAAATAAAATATTCTTAATCATCCATTTAAAAAAAGGTTAGTGAAATGCAAAAGAATAAGTATATTTAAGGCTTACCTTCCTACAACTGCCTCTCTTTGTTTGTACCAAAGACGACAAACTATTAAAATATGCGAACAACTTTAAAAAGTTAGAGGTTTCCAATAGCAAAGAAGATTTATATGCTTGTAGTATTGTTAGAAAGTGAACACGATGGAGGGTGATTATTGTGCTGACCAGTTTTATAATTTAGCTGATTATAACTTCAATGACATTGTATTGGTTCATTATAATGAACAACGAATGTCAAATAGAAAATTTAGTAATTAGCATATATACACATATATATATCTTTATAATGGATATTTTCATGTGCCTTGAGAAGTAAATTAGCATATTGAAAAAATATATATATTTCTTGTTACTGAAGTTTAAAACAGCTGGTGTTCTTAAAAGCCTTCACAGAGTTAAGCAGTTAATAAGAGTATTTATTCGTTCTATTAAAGATAATGCCCGGCATGGCCAGATGGTTCGGGTGCTTGACTCGCAATCTGAGGGTCGCGGGTTTGAATCCTCGTACCACCAAACATACTCGTCCTGTCAGCTGTGGGGGCGTTGTAATGTGACGGTCAATCCCACTATTCGTTGGTAATAAAGTAGCCCAAGAGTTGGCGGTTTCTATCTGCGTTAGCCGTCCCTAATTTCGCAGTGAAAGACTAGAGGGAAGGCAGCTAGTCATCACCACCCCTCTCGTGTAACTTTGCGCGAAATTTAAACCCAACCAAACCTATTAAAGATATACATCCAATATACAACACACATACATACACAACATACTTTAAAACGACAAGAAATGTGAATGATATTCTATGTGTTGAGTTTTGTAACATTCTCTCTCAAATATCATTAACTATTAACACTGAGAAAATTGACGTCACATCTTGGAACTTGAGGTATTGGTACACATGATTTTATGTTGTTATTTAGTGGAAAAACTAAGAACCTCTTATCGTGCGATGTGAAAGAATCGTAGATAATTTTTGACTCGATGATAATAGAGTTGGAATGGATTTATATGAAATGTTTTCTTTCCTACCCCCACTGTGGCTTGGTGGTAAGCTCGACATCCTATGACACTAAAATGTATAAATTCTTAAGAATTTTTAAAATACATACTGTATATATATATATATACTTCTAGATAAAGTATTAGATGTCATTTATTTAGTTTTGTATTTAAGTGTAATATACTTGTTTGTTTGTAGTCAAGCACAAAGCTACACGCTGGGCTATGTGTGCTCTGCCCACCACGAGTATGAAAACCCGTTGTAAGTTTTACTGCTGTGCCACTGGGAGGCTTTAAGTGCAAAGCTACACAATAGGATATCTGCTTTGTGTTCACTTAAGGTATCGAACCTCGATTTTTTAGCATATAAACCCTCAAGCTCACCACTCAGCCTCTGAAGGACTATTTATTCAGAAATATCCAAATGAATATTGAATACATCGAACCACAAAAGCTACAAAAAAGGATAAAAAAAATCCAATAACTGAGTAATATACAGGATGTCCGAAAAGTCTGGAACTTTAGTTGATTTGCATCTTTTCTTAATTTCAGATACGTGACTCATTATCGTGTTGTCAGAACATGAGAAGGTCGATTTAATCCTGCTGTTAATCCAAACTTGTTTCGAATTACAAGGACAGCATGTCGAATACATTCTGTAAAATTCGTTGAAGTGCCTCTGGTTCCAGACTTTTCAGGCACCAAGTATTTATAAGGTATCTTTTATGCATCAGTACTCGCCTATAATTTTTATATTAAATAAATAATTCGTATGATAATAATTCTGATATACTTTGAAGTTTGTTGTAATGTACAAAGTTACACAATGGGCTATCTGTGAAGTGCCCTCCACAGGTATCGAAACCCGAATTTTAGCGTTATAAGCCTTCAGAATTACCGCTGTGCCGCTGGGAATTACAGTTTGAAATCATTAACTATAATGTTGTTTTACCCTGTAACATACATTTTCGGACATCAAAAAAACGTATTTACAGTTTATATAACAAATAGTAATTGGCCAACGAAGGTTAAGAAAATAGTCTATGACATTTTGACCATGGCCAACAGCAGAAATGTCCTATTTTTAAATAGTTAACTGAAATCTAGATTTCGAAATACCACGCGATACTTTACTTAATACAACTTTGGAACTTTTTGAGAATCTCTAACTTGAGGATCGATAATATCTTCAAAACTAATCATATATATATTTATATATACGTTCGCTTTTTAAATGTACAAATGCAAATAATTGTAACAGACATCATTACCTGTAAAACACGTGCAAAAGACTTTCACACACCAACACACACAAAACAAAATAATTTAGGAATTTTATATTTATAACTTAAATGACGCCTTATGAAACACATGAGCTAAATAAGACAGGTCAGAGACTCCAAGACTCAGATTTAGCCATCCTTAATTTAGAACTGTTAGCCAGAGAGAGAGGACAACCATTTGACAGCATTCACCACCGTACACGATTAGCAGGATTAACTGACACGGTTATAACGCCCCTATTGGTCTTCCAGTGGTTCAGCGGGATTTTGACACTAAATATTCGGCCTCGATAATCGTGGTGGGCAGAGCACAGATAGCCTATTGTCTAGATTTGTGCTTAACAACATCGAACCAACGCTCCTACTGCTGAAAGTGCAGAATGTGATCAGCGACATACTGCAGCGTGAAACTTGTCGATCCGCAACCTGAAATGCCAATGATTACATGTTAATGATTTTAGTTAAACGAATAAATTCAACCAAGTAATGAAAATGTTTAATTATAAGCTTTGTTTTGTTACCTCCACCACCTAGGGTGACGGGGGTTACGCTTTCACCCCTGTATGTTAACGGGCGTTAAGTTTTCACCCCTGTGTGTGTTTGTCAGGAAGATTTCTTAAAAATGGCTGAATGGACTATAACCCAACTTATAAGTTTTTAGTATTTTTAGGGTAAAGGTCAAAAGTCAAGGCCACGCAAAACCCAAAAAATCCCATGGGAACCGTTTTTACTCTATAACTCAGTCAAACCTGATTGTATTTTGATAAAACTTGGTTGACCTATGTAGAATATTATTCCTCATTGTTCTGCCAAAAATAGTCCGTGGTTATCTGCTCTCTGTCCACCGCGGGGAATCTATTCTCGAATTTTAGCATTGCAAGTCCATAAACTTACCATTGACTCACCAGCGAACATTTACAAGGCATATTCTAAAAAGGAACAAATCATTAATTATATGTTTCATTACAGGCAACTATGAACGTACCCGTTATGATTCTAGCTAAACTGGAACTCCGCGCGAATTCATAGTCCGAACTATGGATCCGTGAGTTAAAAGTTCGCGTCCCATTGTCCCAAAAACACGCTCCGCATTTTATAACCGTGGATACACTATACGAACAACGGTCAAAGCCCAATATTCTATCAGTTCAAAATTAAAAACGGCTATGCGCAAATAATCCTTACATAGCTATGCGTGAAAAGTTGAAAATTAAACCTACTAAACAGTTACAGCAACAAAACGATAGTTAAAAGACAGTTCAAAATCAAACCTACCAAATAGTTACAGCTACAAAACGATAGTAAAGAAACAGTTCAAAATCAAACCTACTAAACAGTTACAGCTTCGAAAAGATAGTGAAAAGACAGTTCAAAATCAAACCTACCAAATAGTTACAGCTACAAAACGATAGTAAAGAAACAGTTCAAAATCAAACCTACTAAACAGTTACAGCTTCGAAACGGTAGTGAAGAGACAGTTCAAAATCAAATCTACTAAATAGTTACAGCTACGAAAAGATAGTGAAGAGACAGTTCAAAATCAAACCTACCAAATAGTTACAGCTACAAAAAGATAGTAAAGAAACAGTTCAAAATCAAATCTACTAAACAGTTACTGCTACGAAAAGATAGTGAAGAAACAGTTCAAAATCAAACCTACCAAATAGTTACAGCTACGAAAGATAGTGAAAAGACAGTTCAAAATCAAACCTACCAAATAGTTACAGCTACAAAAAGATAGTAAAGAAACAGTTCAAAATCAAATCTACTAAACAGTTACTGCTACGAAACGATAGTTAAGAGACAGTTCAAAATCAAATCTACTAAAAGTTACAGCTATGAAACGACAGTAAAAAGACAGTTCAAAATCAAACTTACTAAACAGTTACAGCTACGAAAAGATAATGAAGAGACAGTTTAAAATCAAATCTACCAAATCGTTACAGCTACGAAACGGTAGTGAAGAGACAGTTCAAAATCAAATCTACTAAACAGTTACAGCTATGAAACGACAGTAAAGAGACAGTTCAAAATCAAAACTACTAAAAGTTACAGGTACGAAACGGTAGTAAAGAGACACTTCAAAATCAAACCTACTAAACAGTTACTGCTACGAAACGGTAGTAAAGAGACAGTTCAAAATCAAATCTACTAAAAGTTACAGCTATGAAACGACAGTAAAGAGACAGTTCAAAATCAAATCTACTAAAAGTTACAGCTACGAAACGGTAGTGAAAAGACAGTTCAAAATCAAACCTACTAAAAGTTACAGCTACAAAACGACAGTAAAGAAACAGTTCAAAATCAAACTTACTAAACAGCTAAAGCTACGAAACGGTAGTAAAGATACAGTTCAACATCAAACGTACTAAACAGTTACAGCTACGAAACGGTAGTGAAAAGACAGTTCAAAATCGAATCTACTAAAAGTTACAGCTACGAAACGACAGTAAATAGACAGTTCAAAATCAAACCTACTAAACAGTTCCAGCTACGAAACGGTAGTAAAGAGACAGTTCAAAATCAAAGCAATTAAAAGTTACAGCTATGAAACGACAGTAAAGAGACAGTTCAAAATCAAACCTACTAAACAGTTACAGCTACGAAACGGTAGTAAAAGGTGAAAGAAAAAAATAACTCTACAAAAGTATTTCGTTGTATTTCATCTCCAATTTTATTGTATTCATTTATTAATATTTGAACGTTAAGAGCGTCAGTTATTTCTCTATAAACATTTAAAGTCATTAATGAATTAAGTCTATGTTGAGTTATAGTGTTTCTGAGAATTGGTGGAAGTAGTTCCTGGAGAAGTGAGATATAATTGATCCAGTGTTACAACCATCGGGACCAATTTAATCCATTTTGTCCACGAGTGTTCTCCAGGCAATGCAGCCTGTTTTCACTCTTCCATTTATTTTATTGAAGGGGCTCAGACCTCTCCTACCTCCACACTTCCGACGCCACTGGGGAAAAGGAATCAGAGTATTGAACCACCCAAGTGCCTCATGTGCACTTGGGTTGGACATTCAAAACAAAAACCCCTAGGGTTCAGATACAGCCGTCTTAATTTTGAACTCCTGACCACGGGGGAACCCAACCAGCCAGAAACATCTATCGCCATAAGGAATTTGTCCAGCCCTCTGAACCAAATACTGGGACTAGCTGTCACGTTTAGTTTGGCTGAAACTGTGGAGCGTGTTCAATGAAATCACGCCTCGAATCTTGGACCTTCGATCAGCAGTCCAACATGCTAGCATTAGGCCGCGTCCGACTGACGGATGGTGGCAGGGAAGGGCAACGGAATAAATGCTCGAAACTGAATATTGTACTGCACAAGCATAAATAAATGGATTTTACAATACCAACAACTGATCGTGTGTCCTCAGTTATAGATGTAATTTTCGGTATAAAAAACAACTATTTTAGGGTTAGCGTTATAAAGATGCTGTGCTCTTACACCTTTACAGTAATTGTTAAATATCATTTGGATGTTATCACTGTCTTCTATTCACGTGATATTGTTATGTCGTTTTTTTTAATAAGTCTTGACTCTCCAAGTCTTTTCTGGAAATATTATATGATTTGACATATACTATATTATTATAAAATAACTAGAAAATTTTTTAGCTTTTTTGTTTGGTTTTTATAGGTTTTTAATGAAAAATAACATATAAAGATATATTGTTTAATAAACCATGTTCAGCATTTTCCAAAAAATAATTTTTCGGACTTATAAACTTACCAAACTTCTTTTTTGGATGAAGTATTCGAGATAGAATTTTTATTTTCGGGAAATACTTGAAGAGATGACTAAAAAAAAAACAAAAAAAACGAATTTAGTTGCATTCTTAAACAATAGTTAAAAAAGACTGATACAAATTGGTTTGGCGACAGAAAGCACAGGGGGGAATTAAAGGCAGATTTCTTTGAGTGACAGAAAGTAAGTAATGAGATTCTTGAGGGCTCTAGTTTGAGATCTTTGTACCTAATCTTTATACCCTCAGCTTTGGTGACTAATTGGAAGTTGAAATTTAATAATGATACCACAATTCAATTCAGAAAAAAAAAACGAACTTGTGGACAATTTTTCAATTCACAAGAACTCGGACAATGGGTGGATAAGAAGATGGAACTAAGTTACAATATAGAGGCATGTTAAATGATGTAAAATGAAAACATGGAATTAGTTGTTTTTGTTTGAGAAGAAACACTGATGTAATGGAAAGAAAAAACAACCTAATTATGCATGATTATGAAACTCTAGATTGTGGGGAAAAGAGCCAATAAAGTTATAATATTTTCTTCTTTTTTTTTGTAGAATTATAACTTAAGATTAAGATGTTTTCTTAGGAGGATAGAAAAACTAGGCATGACTTAACTTGGACCAAAATCATAAATAATATTCAACGTTAAACTGGTACACAGTTAAAAACATTTTATTTAGGCCTATCTATGGCCTTTAAAAAAGTACATGTTTCGACGTTACAACGTCATCCAACGTCGAAACATGTAC
>NW_013665817.1:601004-609512 GCF_000517525.1 Limulus polyphemus | reverse complement strand
AACGTTGAATATTATTTATGTTTTTAACTTTATACACAAGTGCCAAAATACTATAATTAACTTAGACCATTTAAAACTGTTCTGAATTTGGATAAATTGCCTAAGTGATGGAATGATAAAGTTGGAAAAAGAAACCCGAATATTATAATTAGTAAGCTGTATTAGCCCATATCCAGACTTGATTTTTTTACAAAGTCAATTTTCTTTGCTGTATACCGTTACTTTAATATTTCTTAAGCTGTATATCTGTATCATTATTTTGTACGAGTTTTTGGTTTGGCTACCTTTTTGCTCTATTGGCAGAAAGACAATACCAATGGGCTAGATGAGCTTTCACCTTGTTTGTGTTCAGGGGAAGAACAATGAATTCAACTTTTGTCTTGTTTTGAAGTTCTATTTTCAATGAAATTTTTGATTTATGTTCTTTTTTGGTTTTGTAATTTCATTTTAACTGAAATATCTAATGAACTTCTCAAATATGCAGATAAAGAAGAATATCATGGCACTATTTTATTAGAGCATGTATTCGTAAAAGTTGTCGCAACTTTTGAATATTGCAGAATCACTTGAAAGTTGAAGGTTCTCAGTTAGTTTCGATTAAAAAGAGTTGCAAAATAATAACAACAACATATTTCTGACGCAGTGTAAAGATTACAATATTTTTTTAAATAAACATCTGTGCGCTTATTTCAAAATTAAATAAACTTTCTAAATACTAAATGTTTAATGTCAGCATTGTATTGCCTTCTTCTTCTTCTTTTTTCACTTACAGGCCCGAAAGAAATTAATATCAAATCACATGATGTTGACGGATTTCTTAGTTATTGGTTATTTGAGTACATTTCTTTTCGAATATTAGTCCAAAAGTACGGATGCTTTGACAATCATACTTACAAAAACGAGTAGGAGACGTCTCAACTTCTTAAAAACTTTTATAGTATAATTTACCAAATTTGCATACGAGCATAGACCCATTGAATTTTTGACACATTACCAGTATTAGTCCAGTGTCTTGTGTAATTTCGTTGACATTTTTTTTCTCTAGATTTGTAAAATTATCTATTTTTGTAAACCTTTTGATATGCTTGATTAGAAAATTAACACTGACACTGACTTTGGTGCTGTGGTAGCCATTTTGTTTTCAAAATGGGCACCACTTTTGAGGGATTAGAAATGGACTAATGCTATTTTACAGTTTACCAAATATCATGAAACATCAAATATATCTGTTTTTATTTCAAACATCTTCACGATTCGTTAACAGTGAAGTAACATGCAGCTTGCAACAAGTCAAGTAACATGTCATCATTGTTATCGTTGCTATCATCATCTCGCCCATAATTTTCGATGCTTCAACTGTGTATTGTACAGGCAGATGCCAGTGCATGGTAAGTGATGAACAATTACATTTACATTGACATATGACCAGATGAATTGTGGCTTTGGATATATACTCTCAGGATATAATGCTTAATGGCGCCAAGAATAGGTAGTGGTTTGTCACTCTTAGAGTTTAGAGAAGTTATTATCGCAGTTCTGGAATGTTCTGAATTTGGATGCCTTCCGGGCAGTATGCAGCAGATATTTACTCAAAGTGGAAGTTAAATCATCGGTCACATCATTGTTTTCTAAAAGCAATTGTTGGGCCTTAATAACATTATTTATTGTTTTGAGGAAGAGTTGGAACCATACCTAATCTTGAAAATCTTCCAGCATTATGTTCTCCTGTGAAGGCATGGAAAGCAGACAGAGCCTTTGTTGCATTTCCTGCAGAGATAGACGCGTATTTAGTTGGAGATAATAATTAGCTATGACCAGCATGAGAATAGTCATGTCTGGAGAGAAGAATGTCAGATGTGCACTGCTTGGGTTCTTCTGTGATGAACATACTCCATGAAAGATCATTTAGGTGTTTCCTTCTTCATGGTTGTTTTCCTCAAAGCACAAGCTGCTGTTACTCCCAGTATGACCGGATCCTGACACAATTACTAACTAGGAGGAATCTTTATTGTAGCTCAGAACTTTCTCTTTTAAGTACTCTGTTAAATTAGCCTTTGATCACGAGACAGGAATCGCTTCATGCTTATGTGTTTAATGCTTGTATCATTTCTTATATGATACGAAATTGGACTTTTTCATGATGTACTTATCCTTTAATTGCACTATTCGGAGAAAATGGCTTGTAAATGTCAAAAATGAGAACAATATCATCATAGTCTCTTCTTTGACTAACCAGTCTAACATCGAAACATTCGGTCAGATTCTTGACTGTCTGCACTATTGCTGGTGTTTTTGTCATTTTCTGACCTTTACATCAGGTACTGTAATTTTCCGACTGGGATGAATATAATTGGTTTTAGTGTGTACCATGGATACTGCGTTTGAATTATTCTCAATCATACTTGAACCTGGCAAAGACTCCAATGTTTATGTTCTTGCCAACTTCACAATGTCATGGATTAACTTAGATTTGTTGGTGCATTGCAGCATTGAACCATTTGATGCAAACAATGAACTTCGTGTCAGATTAAACTTCTAATTGCAAATTGCATTTTTCTACTCAATATCTTGGCTTCACTTGGCAAGAATAAAAAAATCACCCATAAGATTCTTGGTTTCCTTGAGATCTATCATCTTGTCTCGAATCTTGACTGCGTGCTTTTTCTTGCTGAACACGTACATCTTGTGATTTTCGTTCTTCACTGGTACCCATAGACTGGTATTTTCATTTACCTGCTCAAATACATCGTCGTCATACAGCTTCTGTCCAGTGTTCGTGATACATACTTTACGTGCATATTTACATGTATTATCATCCTCTGGAGCATACCACCTTCAACAGCAAATGGATTACCTTAACTCAATATGGCAGCCTTGATTTCGTCGATTCTTCAATGTTACCATTATATAACATGTAGAGAAAGGTTATGGTGCCTTTTCCCTTGTTTTCTTTTAGGACAAACTGGCTCTGGAACTCTTCAGATATGCATGACATTTCTGGTGCACCCAGGAAGAATCGCTCTCTAGCATTTATATTGTTTGAGTAGTCCATGGACCATAGGCAGAAAGTGTTAACTTTCGTTTAACGACTGAGGGGATCAATATCTTTAGATTAGAATAAGTAGAGCAGTTGCCAGATATTGCAACAAAACAATGTTCTGGAAAAAATATGTGCACATTAATTAGCAAAAGGCATTTGATAAATGTTTACTTTTTTCATCTAATGTCTTTGTTTTATAATTAACCCTAGTTACACATTTGACTTATAGGTGCCTCTGAATCATCAATTAACCAATCACACTGATGTGTTGTTTCAGGCAGCCTCCATGAGCTGTTGTGTTCATGTTATTGTGGAAGTAGGAAGTAACATTGCAAGACTTTCACCTTTGTGAATACGGTAAACTATGGTCTACCCTAGATAGCAGGGAGGGAGATATTGCTGTGCAATTATCTACAGAAATAGGATAGTGCCCTGATCATGTATTCCCATTCCTTAGCTTTGATAATTACCCTCGCCCCTGGAGGGTGAGGGTATTGCAATCCGATCCATGTGTGTGTTTGTGTTTCTGGGCGCGTATCTCGAAAGTAAGAAACCGATGTACACGAAATTTTTACAGAAGATTGGAAGTAGGTATGAGACAGTTCTCCTCAAATTTGGTCCAGATCCAGATCAGGATTCCGGATCACTTTGAAGCATTTTTTATAATGAGCATTTTCGCGGTCTTGAGTTTATAACTCTGTAAAGTGTGATCGGATTTGTACCAAATTTCAAGGGCACATTAGGTTTAGATTCTTCATCACACTTCAAGAAATGATCCGGGTCGTTGATCATTCTGGATCTGAGTTTTCGAAGGTAAAATTTTACTATCCAATATAAACGCATGCAATCTCGAAAAGGAGCGGCGGGTAGAAGATATGCAATCTCTCTGATTGCTCTTGTTCCTCCTGTGTTGCATATTTGGAAGGTTTGAAAGACTAGACTTTGAGCACCATCGTAGGTTCTATGCTAAATTTACAGATGTAATAAGAATAATGCGTGCCAAAAAACGGTTAGAGAAAGCTAAGAATGCAGCCAGTCTCGCAAAGGCAACTGGTAGCTCAAGTACTCCAGGGCTGAAGCAGCTTAGCCCTAAACCTTTGATCAAAAAGGTCAAACAATTTGCCTTCTACCGGAATTAGTTCTGATGCTAAACCATGTGCTGCTAGTATAGGGACTGGAATGCACAAGGGTTTAAATCTCTTTCCTGAAGGGTGTTTGATTTGCAACCAAACCAGAAGGTTTGTGACAGAAGGATACACCCGAAAAAGAAAATCATGGAGTTTAACATTATGTGTTACATATGAAGCTGAACATGCCCTCAAAAAGAGCTGAAGATATTAAGCAGCATGAGGAGGCGCTTTTGAAAATTAGACATCCTGAACTAGTAGCCAAAGAAGCTCAATACTATAATCATGCTGTAAGGCATATACTAGGTGCTTGGCATCATCTGCTGAGGTAGACAAATATAATGATGAGGCATTCATTCATTTATGTGAAATGGTTGTCTCAAAAAGTAAATTATCAAGGCAGTAGAGATATATAGAATGAAAACATTGATCTAGAATATCGAAATTGCCAGTTGGTGAGACGGCTACAGCACAAATACCCACAGTTGATCTTCATTAAATCAATGTTTTCTCATGGAACATAAAAAATGTGGATTACTTGCTTGATTCTTATAAAGTGGTTTCAAAAACTGGAAGCTAGAGCATCAAAGTCAACTAATCAAGACATTTAAGTGATTGGTTGTAATTTAAACTGAGAGGACTTTAGTTGCATCATCAACAGAAAAATGGAGACAGTTACTAGTTTGCAACCTTTGGTAAGTCACTGTATTCCTTTGGGGAGGGGGCACTTTAAACATGATTTACTGGTAGATTAATTGCCAAAAACATCCTATAAATGTCAAACAAAAAAATAGATATTTAAAAGCTGGATGAGAATACTTGCAAAATGACATTGAATAAAGTAACTAGAATGTTACATTGCCAATATCACTTATTTTGCATTAGATGTACAATTTTTGTTTGCCATAGAAAGAGTTAATTTAAAACAAGTTGGAACAATTTTTTAAAACCTTATTCAGAATACCCTATAATGGTCCATTTGTGAGTCAACGTCCTTGAAATTACCCTTATAACCCTGTTTCTGGTGTTCAGGACGTAGTCATTGAAGCCTCCAGTTGGCGTAAAACAAAGGGAGAATTAATGTGCAACTTTAGGACCCAGAGCATTACATTTTTGAAATCAGTACTCTCAAAATACCCAAAAAATTACCGTTTCTGTTTGGTCCCCACAGTTGTCGAATCTTCGGCTCAAGGTCTAGAGATGCCAACCAGACAAGAGTGAACCTTCGATAGCTTGTTTAGATGTTCGCAACCGTGATCTGCACCGATGGAAACGAATGGGATGCCATTCTTCGTGACAGATATGCTGCCTGTTTCAAGTTTCTTCCTGGTGATTGGTTCCGAGAGTATACATAGTCGCTTAAATTTGATCATGTACATTACAAATAATATCTTGTTAAGTGCTTCTCCAGCTTCAAGGTGGAGTCTCAGGTCTCTACTTGGCATAGCTGCCACAGAAAATCAGAATAGTAGTTCATCATGGATTTGAACATGGTATTCTTGAATGGCAGTGCCTCCCAGTCCTAAAACATCTCCAAAACATTTTCATTGGCCAAAGCTTGAATCAGATGTGCGTGTGCACACTTTACCAATTGAACTTTCCTATGGTTATTCTCATCAGAGCAAGCTATTTGCATTTCTAAGATCATTTCACAGAGAGCGATATACGTGTATATGTCGCCACGAAGGCAGCATTTATAATGTGTGCATTTAATACGGAACTTGTCTTCACATTAATTATATATTGATATGCAACATTAGTACAGTTATAGTTTGGTTGTTGTTAAACGCAAAGATATACAGTGGGCCGTTTGTGCTCTGCCCACTACGGGTATCAAAACCCGAATTTTAGCGTTGTAAGCCTGCAGACTTACCAATGAACCACTATGAGGAAATATAGTTATGAAAAGACAAAATAAACCTTTTAGATTATTATTTTTATGAATTAACTGAATCTCTTGTCATCCTAAGTGACACTACTAAATTCCCTTACCTTAATATTGTAAGTTTAGCCACTAAAATCAAGGCCCTGAGTGGCTTGGAAGCTCAATTATTGGAAAATCGATGCTCTTACTAGCAGCCATTTTGAAATCCATAAGAGCAACGGTCAACATTAGTTTTCATATGCAGTATATCACGAGGTTTCTAAAAATGTATACAGTCAACAATTATCCAAAATTTTCAAACGAACATAAAAATCTATACATAGTAATCTGTACATTGTAAGGAAATATATCAGCAGTTTGGTAACTATGATAATAAGAATGACGTAATACATAAACAAAAATCTTGATTAATTTCATTGATTATTCACTGAGAATTTCAAGTACGAGTCTCTACAAAGGTTTATTATAGGGCAACAACGAATATGTTTAATACATATTTTTGTAGAAATGCAGAACTTATTTTATTAGTTGGTTTATAGTTACAGACGAGGAACCCACATTGAGAAATTAAAAGGTTGATGATGACGAAACCATATCGAAACGTAGTACATTTGTTACTATTTTAAACTAGTGGTAAATTTCCTTTATTATTCATTCAAGACGTCTTCAGACCTTATTTCCACACCTCTATTTTTTAAATATTTGAGTTTGTAATCAAACAAAATCGTGTCTCCTTTTGAGTTTATATTAATTTCTGACCAAAACAAGTTACCTACATAGATCAGAACTAAAAATATAAACCAGTTAATTTGCACAGTTAATTAGGTACAATTTTTAAACTATATTACTTCTAATGCCAAAAATGCATTGTTTCATAAGTTGGGTACCCTCGCTCTTAACGTTATTTTAGGCCTTAAACCCAATATTTCATGATGTTCAAGTACCTCATGAGGCTTAGCTTAGCCCTAAATCTATTCAGTTTAAAAACTGCATTTGTAGAAACTGACTAATCTGTCTTACACAATCAGTATTATTTTCGTATTCTGTTCTTTTATTTGATTTTAGCTTAATTGCAATCACTCTATAATTTACGATGCAATTAAAGCACAAATGGTGAAATTCGATTGGAGGTAAAACTGAGGGTGTATTAATGTTTTAGGCCACTTTATTATTATTATTTAGACGTTTTTATTGTTGTTTGCCTAAATGTGGTTTTGATTCAAGTGATACTCAAGGCTATTAATTAATAGAATTTTATTGAAAGATTTGGAAACTATTGGAATGGTATAAAACGCGAGTTTGGCAAAGTAAATGATTATTGACTATGAGAGTCTGTTACAGTGACAGATTGGTTACTGACTTAGCGAGTTTGTCAGTCAGTTGACTCTTACTTCAATTTTTGAATATGAAGTTCTTACGAGAAAATTGGGAAGTAAGTGAAACTGTTGTGTTAGTACCTATCGTGAAGTTAGGCTTACCAGGGAAGATTAATAAAGCTAACTCGTACAACTTGAAGTAGAAGAAAGAAAACGCTTTCGTTATCCCTAAACAGACCGGACATTGAATTATTTCCTCTTTTTTCCCAAATTATGCATCAATTAACAGATTATTTCTATTATCATTCATGTGTTCGTTTAATTTTAGCTTATTAACTTATGGTATAAGCAGTCAGAATTGCTGCTGAGTCATCAGAGGGCTTTTAAGATTTTAGTCTATTATAATAATATGACTTTGTACATTAATGAGGTAGTTTGTTTGAATTTATGCTCAAAGCTACACAATGGGCTATCTGTGCTCTGCCCACCAGTGGTATCGAAACCCGGATTCTAGCGTTGTAAGTCCGCAGACATACCGCTGTGCCACTGGGGGCCATTAATGAGGTAAAAAACAAACAAACACATATATGTATATCCACACACATTATATAATATTGCTTCAATTGTTAATCCATAAACCAAGTATCTTTAAACCACCACTATGTATATATACACAATTTTATACTTGTCCTACTAATGTTAACTATTCTCCAACTAATTAGTCTTTTCTTGCATTTTTTTTAATCCTACAGACATCAACAAATTAAAAATGCTTGTTATCAGTTATCTGATAGTTTCTAGCCGGCGAAGCCAAATAACGTAAACACGCATCTGGATAACTGTCTAAAATTAATATGGGTCTAATTAGGGGTCGACGCTATAATCCTACAAAATGATTGCTGTTAAATAAACACTTTGGTATTCCTGTGGATAAGAATGGAGTTAACACCACACTTTTTATAAGTTCACCTATCCTGGTTTTCGTAACACCCCATTGATTAAGTGCTAACAAGTGTTCTGCATCTGCTTGTATTGCACGTATTATATAATTAACACGGGAACACCCTAATGGCGTTAACAAAGCCCTATTTAAAAAACTGTGTTAATTACTTAATTGATTTAGTGTTTTTTTTTTTTTTT
>NW_013665817.1:592407-600042 GCF_000517525.1 Limulus polyphemus | reverse complement strand
TGAATATTTTATTCAATAAAAATCTTTCAAATGCGACTGTAGCTTTTTTTCCCCCAAAACTTTGTCTTCAAAATAAGGGTGCGTCTTTCGTAAACATAACTGAAAACTTTCCGTGAATTTTATTATTTTGCTAGGTTTCTGCTGGTACATCTGACAGATTATTATTATTATTTAGAAAATTCCGTCACCAGCGTTTCAGTTCTTTATCTTATCCCACGTCTGGACAGTGCACACTTCATGTAATTAATAAGTAAGTTTGTTTTGAATTTTGCGAAAAGCTACTCGCTATCTACGCCCAATGTCCCTAATTTAGCAGCGATGGACTAGAGGGAAGGCAACTAGTCACCACCGCTCATCGCCAACTCTTGAGCTAGTCTTTTGCCAACTAATAATGGGATTGACTGTAACTTTATAACACGCTCACGGCTGAAAGGGCGAACATGCTTGCTGACGGAGATTCGACCCGCAGATTGCAGTCAAGAACCCTAACCACCAGGCCAGGATCTGTGCAGTGACACATCATTGCCTTCTTATTCATATTACATTTTTGTTTTTTAAGACTCATAACGTACATTGTTGCCCGCTGAAGGCTCCAGTAAGAGGACCGAAAGCTTGCAAGTAAAAGTATTTTAACGTAGACAAGTCCGTGTATAACTCTACAAAATAAACTTTTTTATTTTAATATTCAAACGATATAAGATAACGCTCTTAAATTGAAATTTTTTATTGAATGTATAAAGTTATGGATCTGTAATGCATTATACATTTTTTTTTAATTCAGAGTAAGCCAAATCCAGAAAGTTCCTAGGGTTTAAGAAAATGTCAAAATTAGTAACCGCGTGAACTATGTATGATTACTGTTAGCATGTATTTTTCTTATTTTTATGAGAAATATGTGCCCCCCCCCCTCTACTTTTTTTTTTCTGGTAGTATTTTAGAGTCCAGTTCGCCTTTAAATTTTAGATATTATTTATGTATATATTTACATATATACAGTAACAGGTTACATTTGAGGTTAACATAACACTTCTGTTAGTTGTTTTATCGTTGTTTTGGCGCTACATAATTTAAAAGACTGAACTAATATTGTTACCTTCTATCAAATTTTACACAAGTAGCAACATCCAGCAACATTTTTGTTTTTCATAATATATGAGGGTTAGGTTATGCATTTTTTAATTATTTTTATTTGAACTCACAACAACTTTAAGTTATATATTTCACACAGTTGATTTCAATGAAACAGGACGTTAATGTTTTTATTTTTGGTTTGATTATGTATTATTCTGTAGCGATATTAGAATTATTATTTAATTTATTTAGTGCCTATTGGTGTATAGAAGACATTTTAATACTATAAATAAACGACTTATAACACCAAATCGTTGTTTTTATTTAATTAGACACACAACGTTTCGCTTTAGAGCTTCTTCAGCAGCGTTCCATTTAAACACAAACAGAAACTGACAGTGCGAAGCTTTGTACTGTCAGTTTCGGGTTGTGTTTTACTGGAACGTATGTGATACTAGATTTATGTTTGTTGTGTATATATATCGTCTGATTCATCGTATCATTGTACTTCCCTAGACATTTTGTAATTACAAAAGAGCATGAATACGCATAAAATAATGATTGGCTAGTAATAACTTCTTCACGTATATCTTCTTCTCATTGGTTGGTGTTTCTATTGCAAAGATGTGACATACTATTTGTATATTATGTTCCTTTTTCATCATAGTTTACACAATACAATTGTCGGTTTATATATTAGGAAGTATTAATACATAAAGATTCTAATAAGTTGTTACAATTTTGGCAAGGCTCAGCGCATGAGTAAGAATAAGGCGGGAAACAAGATAAGTCACGTGATCTGATTAATGAGCACGTGGTAGCCACATTTTGGGCCGCCCAGACAGAACGTTGTCCCAGTCCATATTCCAGCCCTTTTCCAAGTTTTGCCGTAGACCACATAGTACAGGCTACCCCCAATCCCGATTTCTATTTGATTATCAATAGTCTGGTCAGTTTATTACTTCAGCTAATCAGCAATGAATAAATTATACATCGGAAATTTACCAGCAGAAGCCAACGAAGTGTCTATACGGGATTTATTTCATGAAAAATCAGGAGTTATCCCGAAAACTGTCCTTGTAAAGAAAGGTGGCTATGCCTTCGTTGAGTGTTCCGATGAACAGGCCGCTGAGAAAGCTATTGAAATTTTAAATGGTAAGCAACATTTTTTTCATTTTATTAATTTCGAAAATATATTTCTAGTGATAATCAAAACTTAAGTAGCCCGTTTTTTTCTCTTTTATCATACCTAGCCGAGATATTACTCGTTAAAAACAAAGCAAATATTTAATTATTGTTTCAAAATGGCGCCTATGTGATATAACGTGCAGTTGTTTTACTTCTTAACTACAGGGAACTAACAGTAACAGTTACGTGTTTGTAATAATAAGATATTTCACTTCGTGTTTCTTTGAAGTTATAAAACTTAAAAGATAGAGTTCAACATAAGCAAAATCGTAACAATTTAATAAAAACTTACTACCTTGCAATTCTATAAGACAACGATGGATTGATGAAATTTCAATGGTATTAAAGTTCAAGTTTAAACTACCCAGTAAAGTTCAAAATGAGCGTACCGTGTAAACTCTCGTAAATATATACATTAAGTAATAGAGTTAACATTAGACTACTTACTGTAAAGTGTAATAACTGAATGTGCATGTATACTGTTCTTACAGCAAAATTGTTTACTTAATGTTACATAAAAATGTTTTTATTTATATTCAGTCATTATTATTAGCATCTCAAGATATTATTTTTATTAACTAACTGCGGATTTTGAGGGTTCGGCATATTAAATATATTACTTTAAATATTTTGCTGCTTCTGTGGGTAGTTTTGTAATTTAGATGGTCCTGATAACTGTCATTTATTTATTAATACTTAAGGGACATTAGACTATACACATATTTCAAAAATATTAACACAAAATGGGGAGATGTTTTTATGGCTAAAACTTGCCACCAGTTGCTCATGATTCAGATATCTAGATGGAACTTAATGCTGCCTATTGACCATATCACACATTTTTTTTAAATTTGACTCTTATATTTTTGCCATACAGAAACATGTTATCAGAACATTAATAAACACAAATCATTTAATTAGGAGAAAATTTTAAAGATACAAATTGCTGATGGAGAGAAACAAAACTGAAATGCATAACTTAGCCTTACAAAAATCAAGCTAACTATCATACCATCATTTGTTTGGCAAACCATTTTAGAGATTGACATGTAGTTTGATTAAAATATATTTTTATTTTTTATATCAGTCACTACTGCTACATCTTTAAAGATTTCCTTATATTTTCTTAAGACAGTTTATACAAGAAGTACTAAGTATAAAGTTTATAATGTGAAAAATGTACCCACAGTATGGTGTTAACCTTCAACTGTTTTTCTCACTTCAGTGTTCTGAGATGCATTCTAAAAACTAAACTACCACAACTGAAGTCTGAAATATAGACAATTTCACTAATGTGATAAAATAATAAGAATAATCAAAAAGTTTAGGAGATTATTGCATAAAGAAAAATAATTTTGTAAATTCATCCTTCAACAAATATATTTGAAAGAAGAGAAATAATTAGGCTGAAGGTAATTTTGATATCTTTTTTATGTATAAAATGGTGTTATCAGAGATATTGAAATCAGTCATCAGATTTTTAATAAATTAAAAATGCCAAAATTATCAGTATGCGAATTCGGACAGTCCAAAGTAATTGTAGGTGTGGCCCAGTTTGTTAATGTGTATCATAATCATAAAAAAGTATAGTATGGTTCATCAAGAGCTCCTTTAGTTAAGAGATTGTTCATTTTTAGACAAACTCATTGAAGCAACTGTCTTTCTTTTAAAATTTCTTATTTTGGATGAATTCTTACAAAACCTCGTAGATTGGTAAATCTTTATAGAGAATGGGCTAGAATACGGAAAATTAGTTTGATTTGAGAAGTATAAAGTTTTTAAGTATTCATAAGGAAATTTAGAAAGTTCTATTTTGTTGGTATGAAAAAATCAAACAGTTTTGGTGTATTTATTCTTTGAAGTTTGAATTTTGTGCTGTAGTGAAAAGAGCAATGTGATATTTTGGAATTAAGAATGAGAAGGTTACTGTAACCTAGTGTAAAACTAGTGAGGACTCTAAAGTAATACTAACACTTTGGAAAAAATGCAAAGATAAGGTAATAGAATGATAACTAGTTCAGGAGATGTTTAGCAATGAGGAAGAGCTTCATGTTGGATATATCTTCTATGGAGCATAAAGTATTAAAAAAATTAGGGGGTTTGCACTGCTACAGTAGGAGTATAAACAATATGTCTGTTCTGCTGCAGTCTTTCTTCAACCAGTCACACACTCTCTTATCCCCTGTGGACCAGTTTACTCCTGTTCTCATCTCTGCTCCTACCAGTAACAGTAGGGAGTGATTGAAACCAACTCCATCAGCCAAGTGTGCATGATTATTATTCTGTAGAATCCTGGCCATGTGATGAAGACCTGCTTCTTTGTTCTTGGATAGGGTCCACGGATGTTGATAGACATAACATGGAGAAAGTATAGATTGGTGTCCACAAGTTGAAACATTAAAGCTCCCCCACTGAGATTTCATCAACAATCTAGGTGAAAAATTATGATGCTGATACAGTATAACTATCAAAGTTTTTATACTAATTTATATGCTACGAAGGCCCTGATAGATTCTAACCATCTTGTTTCTATCCTTTTACAGGGAGACTTTTTATTTTTAATGTGCTAATACTGTCATCATTTGGTAGTATTTATTCTATAGAAAGGACAGGTTGTGTATACCACTTAGTATACCTTTATAGGTCATTACCATCTATTTCTCCAGTGGTTGTAATGCCACACAATGCTTTCTTTTTACCTTGTCACCTGGAGAAGTAACAGATCTTGATGATCTTATTGCACTCTTTATTTATCCTGGGAGATTTGAAGAAACATGATGTACTTATGGTTTGGTAGAGACATTATTGGTCCATGGAACATCTACTCTTGGATCATAACCTTTTTTTTTTCAGTAGTGGTAACTACCTATTTTCATGTCATAAGTTAGTTACTTTTGTTGCCATAGATCTGTCCATTTGTTGACTTTCTCTATATTATTCTTTTTCCTGGGAGATTGACAGTTGTCTATGAGGAAGCAATCTTCTTTCTGCCATTTTGAGAGAGATTGGCTGCATTCCATTGCCACCTGGCTTGTGTGCTCCAATGAAAGCTGAAGAAGACCAACTGGTCTTTATTTCCCACTTTCTCAGGATAGTATTGGATCATGTTTAAGCAGATGTATGTACTATCCCTGAAAACCTCAACATGTTTTCTATGCTATTGTTGCTCATGGTAGACACCTAATTGCCAAAGAGGATGAAGACTTAAAAATGAGTCCATTTGCAGACATTCCACTCTTGGCAACTGCATAGCCTTTCAAAAGCTTGTGCCTGTGCCTAGCAGGTCTAATATCAAAGCCAAAAGGGATCTTCAATTAAATTCACTTACAGCATCTCTTCAACTGCCATTTCCACGGTAATTTTGGAGAAGATATAGAAGGTTAAATGGAAGTATACATTCAATCCCAATAGCAAAGAAGTAATTGATACACATGGTATTGTAAACACATTTGGAGAGTCCTTCTTGTAACACTGAAGCTTTTCTACCAATTTCCCAGCCTTTTGAGCTATCAAAACATGGATTGAAAGAACCCTACCTTATTTTTAACTTGATCATCTTTAAAATTATAATCAACCTTTCATTGTGAAACTTATAAACTTCCTCTACATTAGTTTGGCAGTACATCTTACTCTCTCCTGCATCTCTTGGCTATTGGGGTTGAATGTAGAGTTCTCATTAACCTTTTGAATCTTGTCCCAAATTACCTGGGAACTGGTGATGGAAGAGATCTTATAAAAGAGGAGGTTTCTGATTTATGTAGTTCAGCTACTATCATTCCTTTTTCTAAGATAAGGAAGGATCCTACAAATCTTTCCAATTAGAGACCCATTACTTGAAATGTCATTTAGGGATAATCTTCTGAAGAAAGAACCATCTTGTTTCAGTCTTCTTTTTTTTTTTAACTTGAAGGCTTATAACACTAAATGGAAGTTTGATATTTTATGGGATCTCAATTCTAATGGGTTGCATGACCATTTAATCTTTTTTATCCTTACTATATAATATCCTGATGTATTATGCAGGAACTTGGAGTATCACAGATCTGTATCTTGAGTGTCACTTTTTTATCATTAAGATCATTGCCATCACTGAATAATTTACACCTATAATTGCAAACAACATCTTTGTTGATGATTTTCAGTTTTCCTGTCGGTTACTGAATATGAGCTACATTAGTGGTAGATTCAAACTGTCCTCAGTAATTCATATGAGTAGACCACTGCAGTTGGTTTCAGATATTTATCCAAAACCACTTACATGCATTTCTGTTGCCAATGGTGAATATACACTCATCTCAGACTTCATCTGGGTGGTGTACACATATCATAAAGTAGGTTTTAAGCATACAAAAATACTGAACATTCCCACTTTCTCTCTCCCAACTCTTGAGATGTGGGTAGATGTTTTGTGCTCAAAATCTGTCTTATTCAATCTAGACTGGATGGTTTATACCTCCACCAGGACTCTGCGTGGAAGATGTTGGACCCTATGCATCATCAGGGTCTTTCTACATTTTTCCATCCAGAGTCTGTACACAGCCCTGTGAATCTCGACCTCAGATGTTTGCAACTCTATGTCCAGTATGCTGCAAAGCACTAGTTACTGCCACATCCCCCACCGTGGCAGTATACATTTGTGCCTTCATTGACCATGCTTTTTGCAAATAGATGTTCTACTGTTCCAATATTTTATATAACCTTTGCATCCAGGTAAAGTGACAGATGTGGGTTTGACATTGGATAACTGAATCTGATGATCAGACCACACTGCCATAGCCTTTTACCATCTCCTTCTATGTTCATTTGTTGAGTCACCTGAATAATTTGAATCCTTCTAATTTCTCTTTAACAAACACCATTATACTATGCTTTCATTTTTATGGATGGCTTGAGATCATGCCATCAAGACAGTGTCACGCGGTTTTGTTATTTTAAGTATCCTTTCTTGTGGTGTCCCTTTGACTTGGGCAGCTTCATTAGCAATGATAACACTGCATAGGTTGACCAAGTTTTTACTTTTTATGGGCCACACATCATTTTAACTTTACTTAATTTTTTAACACCATAAACCACATACATCTATGTTATATTTTTATTTTATATCCCCTTCTTTTACCTTATTGTAAGTATTGGTTGAAAAAAGAAATAAAGTAACCAGAAGTTTGGTGTGGATAGTAAAAATATCTTCGTGCCAAAAACACTCAAACAACAAACAAATAAATGAACTCAGCAAATAGGAAGATTTTATAAATATTTAGTAGTTATCACTGGGCACTGTAACAGGTTCAGTACTTTGTTTGCTAAAGTACTTTAATCCATATTTAGTCAAATATTCTAGAATATACATATGTGTTTTAATCCTTATCTAATGAGAAT
>NW_013665817.1:584119-591491 GCF_000517525.1 Limulus polyphemus | reverse complement strand
AAACCAACTTGCGTTAGCAAGGAGAGAGAAATTTTGATAAAATGTCTCATCAGGAGGTTGAATACTGGTTGGAACAATGCTATGAAAACAGGTACAACATAATATATGGACAAAGGACCATTTGGTCATTAAGGGCTGTCTCTTCACACTCACACTTAAAAAGGTAAAACTGTACACCCACTCTTTACTTTTCAGGAAGACATTGATTTCTCTTTTAAACTCTTGTAACTTCCCGTATTACTGTCAACAGCAACTTATTCTGTAAGCCAATTAACCTATTAGAAAAATAGAACTCTTAACATGAGCTTAGCCTTTCTTTGCAAACTCAAAACTTGTGCCCTCTCATCCTGTTGTATTTAGATTACCACACAGCTAACATCATCTAGTTTTATTTTACTTGTTGAAATAATGGTATCAAGTTAGATATATGATACAAAGTACCAGCATTGGTAATTTTGCTTGTTGAAATACTCGCTTAAAAATAAATTTAAGGTGGGAATCTCATTTTGTTGGTTGAAATAGTGATTTCAAAAGAGATACATGATGCAATGACACCAGAACAGGTATAATTTTACTTGTAGAGGTAATAGTATGAATCCAAATATATGATACAGTAACACCAGAACTGTGATATAAGAAATGCAGGATTAGAAGTGAAACAAATATGAAAGCAGTTGACCCAGGTTCTTTAGAAACATGACCTTCCATCTAATTCATTCCTCAAGAAAGGAGGGTCTACCTTCTGAAAGAGCTCAAGTTTCTTTATTTTATGATAAACCAGGACACACAATTTTGCTAGTTAAAATAGTAGTATAGTGCCTGGGCCCGGCATGGCCGGGTGGTTAGGGCGCTCGACTCCCAATCTGAGGGTTGCGGGTTTGAATCCTCGTCACACCAAACATGCTTGCCCTTTCAGCCGTGGGGGCTTTATAATGTGATGGTCAGTCCCACTATTCATTGGTAAAACAGTAGCCCAAGAGTTGGCGGTGGGTGGTGATAACTAGCTGCCTTCCCTCTAGTCTTACACTGCTAAATTAGGGATGGCGCTCTTTGTGCGAAATTCAAAACAAACAAGTATAGTGCCTGATATATGATACAGTAATATTTATATATCAATAACTTATTTTAATCCATATTTTTATAGTGATAGTGCATTTAAAAACATATAGGAAGTTCTTGTATATGAAATATGGGAGGTGATGTATGCAAAGTTCTGATATTTTTAATCTTTGAAAGTGAATTTTAGAATAGTTAACATCTTCAGCACTTATGTTTGTTGTGTAACAAACCATATTCAGTTTAGGAATATAAAAACAAATATTTTTAAAATAAAAATGATCATTGAAATGTTAGGCTTGTCTAGTTTAATTCAGAATAGAAAAACTGAACTTTACTGATTGAAATACATGTTGAACGATATAGTATTAGTATTAAGAGTTCTACGTATTAAAACGTGCTTGGAAGTACTACATCAAAATTTCCAGTTTGCAAGTAATAAACTATAGTTTGTGTAGGTCTTGTGCATGTGAAAGTTATCATTTTAATGCAGTCAACTGGCATGACTTTAGAAAATTTTAAAAACTACATATTATTTCAGTTATTGAAAAATGTGTCCATTTTTATTGAGAAATGTGTAACGATGTTTTTGATTTGATTGTTTGCAGTTTGTTATTAATGGGAAAGTGAATATTATGATATTTTGATTTGCTGGTTTACCAATTTCATGCAAAAGCAATCCACGTTTTTAATTATTTTATTTCGGTACTTCTGAAATTTAAAAGGATTCAATTATTTTATTTAGCTTGACATTGAACCGTGTGATGTGGTGGGGAAAAAATAAGCGAAAACAAAATTTTAATATATGTTTGTTGAATCGAGAAATTGCTTTTTGAATTCCTGTTGTCTTTGGCAATTATGGAAAATTTTCGGAGTGCGGCGTGTTTTATTAGGACGGTCAACTATTCTATTCCAAGTTGAAAACTTCTTGGAAAAAAATTCGCGTGCGGTACTTATTGTTTTATTCCGAAACACTCGCGTATTTGACGTCACTTCGCATCACAAGAATCATGCAGAACATTAGCGTTTTTTTGACATTTGCTATTATCATTTACAACGATTGCCAGAAAAAAAAAGAAGTAAAGATAATTTTATATATTAAATCAAAGTATGAAATGCTTAGATAAAAAGGCATCTTATTTAGTTTAAAATACTGTTTTAATTTTCTTTTTATGGAATAAGCCTGGTTTTTTTTCCCCAAATAATGGAGCATAGAGCAAGTACATGTATTTACCAACTATATTCATGTAAAATCATCCTGAACCTGACCCAACGAAGATAAGCTTCGGAGAGCTTTTTGTATCCCGTAAAACGTTATATGTTAACACGTCATTAGTTTCTCTGCCCAATAAAACAGTTTCCCGCAAAAATTCATTTTCAGCAAAGTTTAGAGAAAAATATACCTTAAAGATTTGCGATTTTTAACTCTTTGCATTACGGACATGCGTATGGTATGTACCCAGAGTTTTTTAATTAGATCACGTGCTTTAGTCATACACGTACACTTTGGTTTAAAAATCTATTTCCGACTAATACTTCACGTGTGTATTGAAAGCTTGTGGTTCGAACAGAAAGTTTTGTCCAGTATCTTATAATAATTAATTACAAGCTAATCATTCTGTTATTTTTGACACATCGGATATGTTACTAAAATCAACCAAGGGAGCAATAATAAATCGTGTACGTTTATTTTATCGCTTTAAAATTGAAAGGTTAACGAAATGTTAAACTACACAGAATTTATATAAACAAATATTCAAAATAATTCAGTTTAGTTTCTTGTTTTATTTTACCATTTTGTTTTATCTTTAATAAAGGAAACTTATTTTTAGCTGCAGCACAGCGGCTCATAGAATGCCTCTGGATTTTTTTTCTTTTTTCTAGTACAGACTCTTAGAGATCGAATTACAGTTTTGGACTCAGGAGGTCAAACCCTTTCGATTGATGTATTTGACCACGCCCAAGGTCTCATAAATTAATTTATTCTAATCTTGCCTAAAAGAATTTCAATTTGAGAGTAGGCTGGTAGAGATCCTGATAAGTAAAAAAAAAATGAATCGGGTATACGCGCGTCCCACGCTTGGTATTGCTGGCGAACAAAAATATAGCTAATAAAAATGTCTCGTAGATTAATTCTCTCTAATCGTGCCTAAAAATATTTCAAGTGCCGCGGCTATTGAGGATTCTCTTTTGTTTTTATTTACAAAGCACGTGATAAAAATGGATTATCATCGTGTTTATTATTGGTAGCTGTTGATTTACTTGCTTAGTCAAACGCATGATTTTTTTTGTTGGTACAGTATATATATATATATATATCAAGATCATTTTTTAAAAGCAGTCTTTTATCCAGGAGAAAGAAGAGTAACAGTATTCTGTAAGCTGGTTATGATAGACTTTGTTATTATGGATTATTTAAGCATACACACCTACGTTATGTGTTTATTATAGACTCTCTTCAAGTGTTTTTGCTTTCACTACATGATATTTTCCGGTTATTTTTGTTCGAAAGGTAAAAAACAAATATGTCTTAATTTCTTTTGTCCCATCATGAAGTTTCGCTGGTGAAAAATTAATGAATACTTTATGTTATTGCATGTCAAGTGTCCGATGTTAACTAAACTATTTATTTCTTTAAGCGTCCATGAAATTTGGGGCGAAACTTAGGAAACCTAGTTTTATAACTTCCCCTTTGCCATGTGGTTTAAATCTGTGCAATAGCCAACCAGTTTAGTGACGTAAAATTCATTACTTTGATATCGGGAACTTTCATAAACTCGACATAACTCGCCCTTATGTGGCAATCAATATCCCAAAAAAAATTTTACTTATGACATGGAAAGGAGTCTTGAACCTCTGCTACAGTGGCTACAAGAATTCTATCAGACCAATGGAAGGAAGTTCATTGTAATTTACGCGTAATAAACGAACTGCGCGTCACGGGCCTGAAATAAATGTTTATCAGTTTTTAACGTAATTTCCGAACACACTGTATAGCTATGAGATAAGCATATCTGGGTGTATTTAAAGTCATGTGATGTTTAGTTGTTATTTCTTTTTTTATTAAAGAAAACGTAATGCTTTCTCAGATTTTAATATCCCTAGAAGACATTAAAACACGTATATACACACAACTAGAAAATCCAGACAACTATATTAACATAATAATAATAATCAAGTAGGGGTTGAAATGAGAAAAAAAAACTCCGTATAATCAAGCCTTAAAAAACTTGGTCTGACAAAATAACGTTCATCTGTTCCTAAGCTTATAACTACTGGAGTTGGTATTATTGTTACAATCGGGCGGTAAGAGATAAGCAGTGCTGGTTTACTGGAGGTGGTGTTATTGTTGCAGTCGGTTGATAAGAGAGAAACAATGGTGGATACGTTCGTAAATCTTGACATATTTCGTTTTAGGTGTATGAAGAGACACCTATTGATAAATCTCGCACTTTCCTTGACACATTGGGCCGAGCGGTTAGCGTGTCAGACTGTGGATCCTAGGTTCTGTTGTTTGCAACTCGTTACAGCTAAAAAAATAAATAAAATTCACGTTCCGCATGTTGTGGCTGTAGGCGCGTTATAAGAGTGACCTCAAATCACACTATTAGATAAGAGAATCCCACGAATTTGCGGTGGATGATGTGGACGATCTGTCTTTCTTCCAATACATCACTTCAAATTTAGGGACAGCTATCGTAGATAGCCCTCGAGTATCATTGAAAAAAAGTCTTGCCATAGTATGGACACACTACTTCAGAAACAACCAATGAACGCCTTCCTTTTACCGGTACTTTTTTGTTGTTGTTAACAAAGTGTTTGTAATAACTCATTAAAAGTCATATTGTAACTGTACTTGTGGATACACACGTCCTTAAATTTCATTGAGATGAGTTTAAATACAACTTTGTTCAACAGTTTAACTGACAGAGTGGTAAAAAAACCTTTTGTGGGTCATGAGTTTATTGCAATAAGAGAAATGGTAGCTTCGTTAAATTTGCTTTTTTTGTAATTTACCAGTAACTAACCTATTAAACTCCTTTTCTTTGTTGAAATTATCAGATTCTCGTTAAAATTAAAAGCTTTACACACAAACTTGCTGTGATATGTGAACAACTATCTAAAAATAGGCTTTTTATATGAAGTCTATTGCTACAAACCGTTATAAAAAACTAAGTAAACAAGGTAACTTTGTTCAACTTTTGTTCTAACAATAATTCAATGTTAAATATATTCATTATTGAAATATTGCTGAAAAAAGAAATATGATTGTTTAATTTGAAAAATATCATCATTACTATACATCCTGTAACAGACTAGTTGAAGTGTTTTTTGACCAGTTTTTTTTTTTTTATGAAGGCAAAAAATAAGTTAGTTGTTGTTGGTGCTAGCTTTGAAGCCATACAGATCCCAAGATATCTGTAACAATGTTATGATAAGCTTTTAAGTTATCTTTCACTGTGTATTCGCTTTATTTTATTTACTTGTTTGTAAATAGCTAAATTTAAAGATAATATGTTAAAAGGTGGTTGTACACGTTGAATATGCAGGCACAGTCGTTAGGTGTATAAAAGAAGAAAACATCTGGCGTTAAGAACTGGTAACACATTCAGCAGTACACATCACATATCAACAATACGTAACGTTAACTTAAGTCGGTATAAAGTTGTTAACAGAGCAACAACTGTTATAGCTGAAAGTTTTCCAGTAGCTAACTAAAAGCTTGTTCAGCTATTACATTACTGCAGTTGTAATGTTTTTTGAAGGTGTTAATAGAAGCCTTTATTGTGACTAGCTGAAGGTATCCATCCGTTAAGGAAGCAAATATTGTCTAAAGGACAATGTTCCACTTCCTTTTTTTTATTATTAAATCCCTAATGATCTCGTTAGATACTAATTATATACTCTACTTCGTGAGTTATAATAATTGATTAATTTAACTGATTAAGTACTTGTGTGTTTGAATTCGAAGGTGGAAATATGCCTTATTTTGGGATCTTTTTTTTATTACTCTTCTTGGGCAAAAGTTCTAAAACAAAATAGCCCATGTACACCATCGGAACAGTTTCCAGTTATTATACCAACAATTCCGTTAATCTAAAACAAAATAGCCCATGTACACCATCGGAACAGTTTCCAGTTATTATACCAACAATTCCGTTAATCTAAAACAAAATAGCCCATGTACGCCATCGGAACAGTTTCCAGTTATTATACCAAAAATTCCGTTATTCTAAAACAAAATAGCCCATGTACACCATCGGAACAGTTTCCAGTTACTATTCCAAAAATGTCGTTAGTTTAAAACAAAATAGCCCATGTACACCATCGGAACAATTTCCAGTTACTATACCAAAGATTCCGTTAATCTATCCAGCCAACTGACTGGTTGATGGTTGTTGCTATTGCATACATAATCATTTTTATAGTAAGATACCAATGATCCATGTACACGTCCATGTAAATGGCAAACTAATATTACAATTATATGATTTTTTTAACATTGGTTACATAGTTTCAAAGTTCACACAAACTACGCGTTATCAGAAATACTTCACATGGAATTACCACGTGTATGTAGATTGCCGGGAATCCGGTACCATAGTTGTCACGTGATATTGTGTAGACAGGTATTTTTCGAAGGTTCAAGGTGAAAATTCATTAGAGTTCACGTATTTCGGCGATCACTGTTACTTACTTTTATGTTTATATTTGAAATATTTATATTTACTGCTTGCCCACACCATAGACATTTAACAGCGCTGCGGTTCCCAACTCTAACGGGGTGGTTGTTTTGGGGACGAGGGAAAGTATATGTTGAGTTAAAAAGAAGAAAACCACGAGAACTTCTTTAAAACGGACCCTCGGATTAAGGAGAGTTGATTTTTCGATATGCCCTAGTTTTACCAGAACTTGGGATCAAAAAGATACTTAAAAGTTTATCTTTAAATTATCGGTAGAATGGGAATGGTGTAGCTAAAATTCGCGGGTAGATTAATTTTTTACTTTGCTTTTTTTTAAGTGTCATCCATAGCTAAAGTGACTGATTTCTGCTGGAAGTCACTCGAACTTGCTACGTTGTAAGAAATTATTTTTTTTTTAAGTTAAGAGCTGAAAGATAAAATCGAGATATTGTCTTCGCTTTGGGTATGGGGAAAGTATGAGTGTGTTGTTCTATCGAAACCCCGTGAATAATCTCCGCGCGTATTCAGAAAATTAATAAATAAAAACATGGCGACCGATCATACAGGTAAGTAAGCTTTTAATGTAACTTCTTGATGAAGCAATCTCCGAGTTGCAAAATAGCGATAATATT
>NW_013665817.1:576491-583163 GCF_000517525.1 Limulus polyphemus | reverse complement strand
TCTTAACTATAGTAATGTAGGTTTTTTTTGCTGTATTAGTGTTGAAATGTATTGTTCTTAACTATAGTAATGTAGGTTTTTTTTGCTGTATTAGTGTTGAAATGTATTGTTATATAGTAATGTGTTTTTGTTGGCTGTATTAGTGTTAAAATGTAATGTTATTAACTATAGTAATGTAGGTTTTTTTTGCTGTATTAGTGTTGAAATAGTTTGTTATTAACTATAGTAATGTTGGTTTTTTTTTGCTGTATTAGTGTTGAAATGTATTGTTCTCAACTATAGTAATGTAGGTTTTTTTTTGCTGTATTAGTGTTGAAATGTATTGTTATTAACTATAGTGATGTAAGTTAACAGGATGGTATTCTTGTACAACTATACACCTCGTAGAAAGTTCCAAATTGTTGATTGCACGAATTGGCGTATATCTAACCCCTTAAGTGTTTCTAATTGTATGGTATTCCATTAATTGTATTGAGAAATAAAAACTTTAATGCACTTTTCACTGGAGTCACCAATTTATTAGTGTGATAACTTCGCCATTAAAGCCAATATATCAGCATGAAAGTTAGCACACTTGTTGATATTACAGTCTTCCATAGCTTGATTTTTTTTAAATTCAAAAATCTTTACCAATTGTCCTGTTCTGAGTCCATTTACCACCACCGAAAGCATTAATTAAAATTAATTAGCCATAACTCGTTAACGTTGCAGAAAATTTGCTAAGTTTTTAATTCAAGCTATGAGGATGTTCAAAAAGAGCATGTGTATCAATTTTTATCATGGTGTTAAAACAGTTTGTTACGTATTTCTTTATACCTGCTGTATTTATTATACATGTGACTAAAAGTGTACTTTCAGAGATTGTAACATCATACTCTTGTTTTGTGCTCAACTTGAACGTTATAAGAAGTGTTTAACAGTGTTTTCCTCAATGTGTAAATTTACCCAGTTTTAAGGGGCAGTGCTACCTTAAACCCATCGATAAACAGTTTTCCATCCAATAATACTACAGATCAGTCCGTATTAGAACTCGAATAAACTAAAAAATTGACTAAAGGGAGTTTAGGATCAATAATGTGTTTCAGTACTTCACGAAGCCCCTATACTCAGTAATCGTTAGTAGTGAATAGCATTTTATAGTTCTACATGAAGCCCCTATACTCAGTAATCGTTAGTAGTGAATAGCATTTTATAGTTCTACATGAAGCCCCTATACTCAGTAATCGTTAGTAGTGAATATCATTTTATAGTTCTAGGCATTTTATAGTTCTACACGAAGCCCCTATACTCAGTAATCGTTAGTAGTGAAAAGCATTTTATAGTTCTACACGAAGCCCCTATACTCAGTAATCGTTAGTAGTGAATAGCATTTTATAGTTCTACACAAAGCCCCTATACTCAGTAATCGTTAGTAGTGAATAGAATTTTAATTTATATGGGTCGTTAAATGATTAACATATAAAACCAAGACCATGAACAGTTAGATTTTATCGTGGTTCTTGCCAGATTCGTTACTATGGGCAACGTTTTGTATCTTCTGTAGTAGTTCCGGTTCTTGTTTTATTTATATGCGCTCTTGGGTAAGTGTATGTATTTAATCATTGTTATACACTGAATTTACTCGTAAATAGGTATTAGTCAAAAACTTGGTTAATAAAAGTGATACACCTTTTAAACCACAATTGTTTATTATTATTGTAACATATTAATATATAATTGTGTTTTGAATGGCACAAGATACATGAATAAACCAATTAAAATCATTGTTAACAACAATATTACCCACAGAATGTATTATACAGTTTATTGTGCTATAACATTTTATATATTGTTGTTCCAGTAGTTTAGAACTTTAAAACGTTGAGATAGGGAGCGAAAAATACATGTCGCAGTTGATGCGTTAGAAACAATGCTGTCATCACCCTTAAATGCAGAATTATCCCAAGAAATCCTGGCATGGTAGTAAATTCTTCATCCTCAACGTATTGCTCTAAGCTCTCTGGCAGAATGGCAAGTAAAGTTTTCATACAATACTTAAAATTTACCGCCGTTCTTGTGGACACCACATCTACACACCTCTGTTTTTTTTTTGCTGGTAATGACGATAAGATTCTTGGGTTTTTGGTTAGCTGTAGTACGAGAAGTAAAAACTTGCCTATATAAGGACGCTTCACAAGGAGAGAAAAAGCCGGTCTTTTTTTTCTTCTTTCTTTTTGTCGGCTCGTATACTTAGGAATGTATGAAGAAGCCAATGGCTGTTGAACAAGGTCAAAATGGCTGCTAAAGAGGGATTTGTGATTGGCTGATGTTTAATTTTTCAGGGTGAGGCTCTAACAAAGCTTTATCAGAACTTTTCTTTAGAGTGGTAGGGCACGATATTTGTTTGAAACTGATAGACAGAAATTCCCCTCAGAAAAGAAAAAAAAAGTGTCTTGACCTTGACACAAATTCCCAGTGACAGTATGAGTTTAATTATTTCAACATTATGTTTTTTATTACTTTGTAATGTGTAACGATGTTGACGTGTGAGGAGAGGTACTTGTTTCTAAGTGAAAGCGTTTATTTTAAAATAAATTAATATTTTTATCTGTAACTATGCACGAAAACGGATTCCAAGGTGAACACGCTCTTGAAAGCGGTGAGTTTATTGTGAATGATGTAATGTAAATTTAAATACGTCACTATAACTAATTCGTAAATTTATTATATAACTGAATCAGTTTAGGGATAATATCTCATGCCTTATATTTTAAGTATGTAAAATAATGTAGTATATGTGTACAATTTGAAATGTTTGGACAATTTGTAACTTCGTATATGTATAACTTAAAATAGCATTAATTATATTGGCTTAAATTGATATAGTCCAATATACTGAGAACTGTTTGCTCATAAACAGTCAGTTACCTACAGAAGGCCTGAAACTAATGCAAATACAGATTAACAAACAGTCAGTTACCTACAGAAGGCCTGAAACTAATGTATATACAGATTAACAAACAAACAGTTACCTACAGAGGGCCTGAAACTAATGCATATATAGATTAACAAATAAACAGTTACCTACAGAAGGCCTGAAACTAATGCAAATACAGATTAACAAACAGTCAGTTACCTACAGAAGGCCTGAAACTAATGCAAATACAGATTAACAAACAAACAATTATCTACAAAGGGTCTGAAACTAATTCATATATAGAATAACAAACAAACAGTTATTTGTAGAGGGTCTGAAACTAATTCATATATAGAATAACAAACAAACAGTTGTCTGTAGAGGGTCTGAAACTAATTCATATATAGAATAACAAACAAACAGTTATCTACAGAGGGTCTGAGACTACTACAGAAATAGATTAACAAACAAACAGTTATCTGTAGAGGGTCTGAAACTAATTCATATATAGAATAACAAACAAACAGTTATCTACAGAGGGTCTGAGACTACTACAGAAATAGATTAACAAACAAACAGTTATCTGTAGAGGGTCTGAAACTAATTCATATATAGAATAACAAACAAACCGTTATCTATAGAGGGTCTGAAACTAATTCAGATATAGATTAACAAACAAACAGTAAACTATAGAGGGTTCGAAACTACTGCAGACACAAACTAACAAACAACCAGTTATTGTAACAAGACAGAATGAAGTAATTAATGTTGTTAATTAATTAATTATTAAAGTAATTTTTTCTGTGTGTGTCTGGTTATTAATTCGTTTTTAAAGACTCCACTATTTCAGTTAACAGTTGATTAATTTTTCCTTGAAAATAGAAGCACAGAATGATAATTGTATCCCTTATAATTTATCATTACGTTCAACACGAGAGAAATTAAGAAGAGTGGTTAAATTGAATGAAACGTTTGGTTTATTATTACACTGTGAAATGAAAATATATACCGTACATTAATATAACTGTTACGAACTTTTAAAACAAGGTACCGTAGATCGCTAAACTAGTGTTTTATGACTTTAACACAGGTTTCAACTTCATGGGATCCGAGCTATTAGTGGAACCATCAGTTCCTCAAGGCCGGAGGTAAGTGTGATGTCTGTACCTGAATAATAGTGAGTATTAGTATTTGAGATTAAACCAATTATGAATTATGCTCTTAAGTTGTGGGAAGTATGTGGCGGCACGTAATTTATTTAAAGACGTAACACTGACGAAATTAAAATATTATCTGTATTGATTTTAAGGCTTGAAACCACTGTTTTGAATATCGAATTCACGTTTTATTAATATTTCCATGTTAGTGGAGAATATTGATAATAGATTCCAAAACAAACCGATATTTGCACAGTGATTTAATGATGGAGTCAGGCGAGAGACGTGCTCTTATGTTAAAATATTTGACGTTTCGTGTTCGATTTTTAAGCATGGGTAAATGTAAACAATGTAGTATTTTATAATGTTGTCAGTTTATTCAGAAACCTAACCTTCATGGATACTTGGTTACGGTTGTTCGTTATATTTCGCGCAAAACTAACCGTCCCTAATTTTTTGGTGATGGACTAGAGGAAAGGCAGCTAAACTTAGTTAGTAAATATCACCCACCATCAACTTTTGGGTGACTATAATCAAATAATGGAACTTGAACCTCGCTCTTATACTACACACCTACAGTTCAGCACGCTAACCACTGGACCGCGTTCGGCTTCGCAAGTAATGTAACTTTATAAATAGCAAAAACAAATAATTGGATTTTAATTATGCGTTTGTTATACGAAACAACAACTGAAAGATGCTTTTATACCCCCCGTTTATTTGTAATCAATCAAATCGAATGAGTTGTTAATAGATAATTCTAAGATACAATAAAATCATCTGTGGTAAAAAAAAGATTATTTTAAACCATTAATTAATAGTGTTATATAATAACTTAAAAGGCGTATTCGGCGTTTTTTTTTCCCATGGACACGATGTTTTGAGATTAGGGGTATAGACCAGTTTGACCATGTAGAAGACAACTCCTAGTCGTGTAGTGTACAATGTGGTGAAACTCAGTGTGTTGACCAACGTGACCATGCGGGAGACACACACACACACACACAGTCATTTGAAACGTTTTATTTAAATGCAAAGCTACACAATGGGCTATCTGTGCTGCGCCCACCAAAGGTATAGCACCTCGATTTTTAGCGCATAAGCCTTCAAGCAACAGTATCAAATATTTATTATAAGAATAATAAAGTTCCATGATGTCATCAACGTCCAGCCGTTTTCTGAAGGCAGTCCACTGAACAGCGGAAGTGACGTTTGAAACACATGGTATTTTTAACTCATCCTATACCTATGTGTAAAGTGTCAACTCGATACAATAACTGCCGATTCTTGTATCGAGATGTTGACAGAATTACTTTTAAGATTAGGTACTTTCTATCAAAGATATCAAAATTACACTTACAATTGTTGAATCGTTTCGAAATTGTCTTTATTTACCGAATGTAACAATACAACGCCAGATTCTGTTAAGTTCGTTTGTTATGTATCGAGACGTTGAATATAATACGAAGCGATTTGTGATCTGGAGGCGCGTGTGGTTGTGATGTTGAACTCAACACGACACCTTGAGGTACTCTTCATTAGTTGTCGTATCCTTACTTTTGTAAAGTAAGCCTTCGAACGTTATTAAAAAGTATATTGTCGTTATTTGATACACGCGCATGTTGAAAAAGAAAGTTTACAGTTGCAGAAGAGACAGTAGTTGATTATAATAAAAAGTGTGGGCTTTTACGAACTGTGACCAAACTTTCCTTTGTGTCCACCTCCTTCTTACCTGTGTAAATTACAGACAACTGTCAGAAGTTCTTAAGGTTCGGAATCACGTGATGTTCCCTGGAAAGGAAGTCACGTGACGAGTTTTCTTCTTATTTTTTATATATTTTGAAATCAGCTAGTAGGACGTTCTAGGGATATAAAATATATATGAGATTGCCAAAAAAGTGTCACACGTGATATAAACCAAACGTGAAGCGTGTTGTTTTTCGGAACAAGTGAAGAAGCTTTTAAAAGTTTACAAAAGGAAGTCGTGGTTTAAATTAATTTTGACTTTCACAACAAGTACACGAGTCAGCTATAGCAACAATAAACGTATGAAGTGTTACTTTTACAAGCACACGAGTCAGCTATAGTAACAATAAACGTATGAAGTGTTACTTTCACAACAAGTACACGAGTCAGCTATAGCAACAATAAACGTATGAAGTGTTACTTTTACAAGCACACGAGTCAGCTATAGTAACAATAAACGTATGAAGTGTTACTTTCACAACAAGTACACGAGTCAGTTATAGCGACAATAAACGTATGAAGTTTTACTTTTACAACAAGTACACGAGTTAGCTATAGCAACAATAAACGTATGAAGTGTTACTTTCACAACAAGCACACAAGTCAGCTATAGCAACAATAAACGTATGAAGTGTTACTTTCACAATAAGTACACGAGTCAGCTATAGCAACAATAAACGTATGAAGTGTTACTTTCACAACAAGCACACGAGTTAGCTATAGCAACAATAAACGTGTGAAGTGTTACTTTCACAATAAGTACACGAGTCAGCTATAGCAACAATAAACGTATGAAGTGTTACTTTCACAACAAGCACACGAGTTAGCTATAGCAACAATAAACGTATGAAGTGTTACTTTCACAACAAGCAC
>NW_013665817.1:558144-575984 GCF_000517525.1 Limulus polyphemus | reverse complement strand
TACACGAGTCAGCTATAGCAACAATAAACGTATGAAGGTTGTGAAAGTAACACTTCACACGTTTATTGTTGCTATAGCTAACTCGTGTGCTTGTTGTGAAAGTAACACAAGCACACGAGTCAGTTATAGCAACAATAAACGTGTACACACGAGTCAGTTATAGCAACAATAAACGTGTAAAGTGTTACTTTCACAACAAGTACACGAGTCCACTATAGCAACAATAAACGTATGAAGTGTTACTTTCACAACAAGTACACGAGTCAGCTATAGCAACAATAAACGTATGAAGTTTTACTTTCACAACAATACACGAGTTAGCTATAGCAACAATAAACGTATGAAGTTTTACTTTCACAACAAGTACACGAGTTAGCTATAGCAACAATAAACGTGTGAAGTGTTACTTTCACAACAAGCACACGAGTCAGTTATAGCAACGATAAACGTATGAAACGTGAATGCCTTTGCTTCTTGACGTGTTTAGACTAACAACAATATTTGTAAAGCATGATGCGTGTAGTATTGTCTCAGAATGACTTGGTCTTACCGCTGATCCTCCGACGTATTTATCAGTTTAAATGTTAACATATAGAAGTGTATATGTTTGGTTTCATTCAATACGTGTGGACGCCACTCGGTTCGGATTTAGATTGATGTACATTCGGAGTCCAAACTTAAGAACTGTTAAATATTAACACTCTTATCCTATAAAGTAGATTGTTCCTGTGCTGTGGTAGACCTCTCGATTTCGGAGCTGGCGAGCCAGGTTCTAATATACTCCCCCCCCCTCCCCGCGAGCACACACTTTAAGCTGTGAGTGCGTTATAAGAGTGATGGATAGTAGGATGTCGCTGTCTGGCTACCTTCCCTGTGTTCAGTTGTTGAAAAATAGATAGGGCGACAGATAACCCTAGTAGCCTTGGTATAAATACTAAACACGAATACCAAAATATTTACAATGTTGTTGTTGTGTTTTATATATAAAGGAATGACATGCGCTTTAACTGGTTGCTTGTAAGGGTTCACAAAATGCCTAAGATAATTAATAAGTCACTTTCCCTGTAATCTGAGGGACAGTTCACTAACCAGTTACTTAAACAATACTAGGCATTAAGATAATAATAACAATGAAAAACAAAAAACTATGGAATTGAAGCCCAGTGGATTAAAGTTAAAATTATAAGCTTGTAAGACTGACGTGTGTCTTGATATTTTTTTATTATAGAACTTCGTCTGCCTCCCTCCAATAAAGAAAAGGAAAGGATAAATCGTTTCACAAGTAAAAGAATGATAAAAATGCTTTCATAATTTTAACACAAATTGTGAGTTAAGTTTGAAACTCTGGTCGAGAGATGATTTTTCAGTTGTTGCTAATGGAAAGATTTGATGTTAAAATAATTGTATTTAACTCGGGAATGAACAAAGGTAAATACTTTGAAATCACTTTAAACTTCGGTACATATTATCGGTCATATATATATATATGTGTGTGTGTTCAAGATTTAAATCTTTTATAAAACAATTTCACCGGTATACCAAACAGAATTTTTATTCTGTTAAATGTTGCTCTGAATAATTTTTGAGTTCCGGAAATGTACTTTTGTAAGGTAAGAAAAAAAGCGTAATTAACGTTGGTGTGAAAACGCCATTTTAGTGTTGAAACCCTAACGAGGAATGTAAGTTAAAGAGTATATGTTTTAAGATGATAAACTTTTTGGCAATAGAATTAGAGATAAAGAAAAGAAAGTGCCTTTTCTCTCCAAATAATAATAATAAAAAAAATTAGCCAAAGTTTTGCACTTGCTGCTTCATCGCCAGAGCTAGTAGTACATATACTCATTGTGAACCTTGTTAGGCTCTGTATTATACACGTACCTTAACTATTATTTTTTAAGGGTGTGTTGTTAAAACTAAAGATCCATAAAAATGAATCAAAATTAAGGATTTACAAACAATCTGAGAGAACAAAAAATGACCGTGGTGGAGTTTTGCGTTTCAAAGACCGATATATTTTACGTATTTACTTTTTAACCGCGACATAGTGGCTCGTAGAATGGCTCTTTTGTTTGTTTGTTGTTTTTTTCCAAGTATAAACTTTTAGCTCCGTCATCTCTTGACGATTTCAGATCTAATTACAGTTTTGGACTCAGGAGGTCAAACCCTTTCGATTGAGATATTTTACCACATCCATGGTCTCATAAATTAATTTACTCTAATCCAGCCTAAAAGAATTTCAGCTTGAGGGTAGGCTGGTAAAGATCCTGATGGATAATAAAATTGAATCAGGCATACGCGCGCCCCACGTTTGGTGTTGCTAACTCATAAAAATGTAGCTAATTAAAAAGGAAAAAAAATGTCTCGTAGATTTCTTTAATCCTGCCAAAAAGAATTTCAAGTGCCGCAGCTGTTGAGAATTCCCTCTTGTTTTATTAAAGTAACAAATTGAAATTGGCACAATATTTAAAAAAAGTAATCAAAATAACTAGTTCTATAGCAACCAATAAAGTTATTGGAAACGAATTTTGAAAGAGTGGTAGAAATCTAATCGTTACTTAAAAGTGAAGGCACCAGTATTTAGCCTGAACACTAATTTAGTGAAGGCACCAGTATGAGCCTGAACACTGTAATTTATATAGTTTTTAGTGTGGTGAAAAGGCTTCGTAATACATTTAATCAGGGAAAGGTGGTGTAGTAAGATAAGACCCCACCTGAAATATTTGTATTTCCTAGGGCTAGTTCGGTTATTTAAGTTTAAGAAATTGTGTCTGAAGGATCCCTTAAATGTTTCTTCATTGGTTTATGAACACAAAAACTCAACTTGGAAGTATCAAATAGTTTGATTTAGTAAAAAATATACCGAGATGTTCTGTATAAAATGTGCGAGATTTGGTAAAAAAAAAAAAGAAGTGTTAATGAACACTTACGGTCCCGTTGAGGCTGATGGGGCGTACATGTTTCGTGTGACAGAGATTCGAACCCGCAGACTGCGAGTCAAGCGCTCAAACCACCAGGCCATGCCATGCCCCAATTATAGTAGTCCACAGCTGTGTCGTTTATTTTACTTGTTTCACTCGTGTTTGTGTAGAAATAGCACGTTGTTGGTACAGTACTAAGTAGTCGGACCGAAAGTAAGATTAACACACAACTTCGTTCGGTACGTGTATTTTAAGTAAAAATAAGTTCTCTGTGGCTTATTTTGTTTTAAGAAAAAGTCTATCACGACATCGATTTGGCTCACGCCTGTGGAACTAAAAGACGTAATGAAAAAAAAAAGTTTTGATAACGCTTTAACACTTAACTGTTGTCTGTTTTTTCTTCTTCTAATTCCTAGAAAGATCTGAACATACTGTAATTCTCTTTCATACGTGTGTGCGTTTGGTATATTTAGCTGTTTACAGCTTGAAATAAGAGCTCAGTAGAAACTGCCATATAAATGAAGAATAGACAGCATAAGATGTCATATGCGTAACTTATGCAATGGACGTATCCCCTCACTTTTTATTTTAGATGAAATACCCCGTATGCTCCAACTACATAAAGCGTTCCCACCCCCTCCTTCAAACCAAAGTTACATCACTGTTATGTTTCGCCAGTGTTATCTGGCATCGTCAGGCGTCCAAAGTACAAGGAAGTGGAAGATGATTCCAAGTTAACACTGGCGACATGTCGGATGCCATATCAACATTGTTTTAATGTTCTGGTATTGCTAATATTTCATTTATTTTATAACGTTGGTATTGTTGTACGTTCCACAGTTATCTGTATTAAGTCAATAGCGTATAAGCGGTTAGCTTATCAGCTTTGCACAGCCCTGACGAAACAATAATGTAAAAATAAAGCATTTCTATTATAGATGTATGCGCCAACAAATAACATGATCACACCAGCAAAGCTGTAAGAAAACAATGTAAAATTATACCACTTATATAAAAGTTGCGAAAAGAAAAAAAAAATTCAATTTCTTCGCTGTGTGGAAGAGTCCAATTCAATTTGCACCGTTGTGATGTTGAACTCGATCACGGTGCAGGATAAAAGGTTTTTTTGACCTTGTAGTTGTATAGATATAAATTTGACCTCGGAAGGTTCCATTATCACTAAAGCGCAGTAGTGCTTAGTATGAAGGAATGGGACGGGAAAAATGGCCGACTCATATTATGTATTGCTCATCATAGCCTAAAATATCTCTTATAACAATGTAAGAGACATCTAACTCAGGTTTTCGAGGGTTTCAAAAGGCATTAAGACCTTCGGTTTAGCCAAAAAATATCGTTAAAATAGAGAACCAACGAGTAGTGTAACAGCCAAATGTTATTCTGATTATGCCATCAGAAGGGTTAGCTCCCCAATACTTGAAGTTCTTGCGACGATTTACACAACAAAATTTCGCATTTTAACTTGGAGAATACAGAAGCAGGCTAACAATACGAAAAATGAAACTGTGGCGGAATGCTACAAGTTCTTCAAATACCTATAGAATGATAGGTTTCTTTTTTGTGAGTGTAAAACACTTAAATACACTATTTCAAGAGTAGAGTGTTTTAATAACTTCACATGATGTCCATCAAGACAACTCATCACGCCAGGCTAAAACTGCTGTCTTCATAGCAACTGCCGTTCATTAAAATAACGGAAACAAGTCAAAAAAATTGTGAAAAAAAAATAAGCATGATGCAAGGATGGCAATGCCAAAAAGTACAGAAACAAGGTAGGGATGAATACACAAAACCATACAAAAGTCCCTACATAAGTAGCCACTGAGTCACTGTTGTAAGTTTATGTGAATTAGCCATTGTAAGACTTTATAACATTATTCAGTTTAAATACTTTTATTCAAACCTGAATTCATGTAAATGAAAGGAATTCAACATGTAGTTGTCGTTATTCTTGGAATTATTTCGCTACTTATGTAGTGATTTTTATATGTTCTGGTGTATTCATCCCTACCTTGTTTCTGTACTTTTGGCATTGCCATCCCTACATCATCCATATTTTTATTTAAAAAAATATTATTGCTTGTAAATAATAAAGTCAAAATGGTTTTATGTGCATTATGGAAACAGACGTCTCGTTAAGGTAATTTACGTACACATTAGAAACAAAATAAATTAGGTATTTCGTTTGTTCTGAGCGTACTGGTAATCAGTTTCATTTTGCACATTGTACATCATATATTGTTGGTAAAACATGTACGGTGGTAAGTTTATGAAACGGCGTTTTCAGTGTGCTCAAAAACAGTTTATGTTTTGCAGGATTTAAGCAATAACATAGCATGTATGTATACTTTTTTTACATATGGATATACCTAGTTTACGTCATTTCATTTCTTCCAAAAAAACAAAACGTTACCTCTCAAGGAAATTGCTTTTTTGTCACGTGACTGAAAGACACGTGGTGTGTTTGGATCAAACGTGAGGCTCTACTGCTTATTGCAGTAATAATAATCGCAAATCAAAATATTTCAATCGGTTACAATAAAATAGAAAATAAAATACGATCTCTACTTTTTTGTATATAACATACACAGTCGTTATGAATGACTACTACGTGCACGTGGTCCCAACAATTGTATAGAACTTACGCTACTGCTGTGTAGTGGTATTGCCATGCCAGTTATGTATACAGTTTTTACTTGCTGAAAAGTAGTGAGAAAAGTACAATACAGTAACAAATAGATTCTACCTCGCAAATCGTATTTATTAATACGTAAACATGAAACTGCCTTACCGTCGGAAAATACAATTGAACACACACACATATTTAGAATTTGCGAATATTAAGTTAGGCCTTCAAGGAACCGAACTTTTTTAACATTAACAAAGCCAGAATGAATTAAAAAAACGAATTGTGTGTGTGTATATTTAGATAGCTTTTAAACTAAATATGTTTATAAAAAAAACTTTCTCGTATGTCGTAGTTTAGTTATTCATATTGTGTACGTACTGATTTTGTTTTTCATACATCACAGGAGAATAAGCCACCAACATCCAAGCTGTTGAAAGTGGCTTTTCTTTCCAACTGCGAATATTGTAACAAAAACAAACTCACAATAGAATATGACTTACTTGCAATATCCACAAAATGTTTTACTGCCGTTATCCACAAAATGTTTCTTTTTCTTTAATTTTGCTTGTAAACATAGACGTGACGGAAGTGTTCGATATACTACCTTGTACATAGATATACATGTTTTGAAGGAACGGCACCCCACCAGCTCAAAGACTGGAGTTCCCTCGCTCTTCCCCCCTTTTTATTCGTGACTAAGGTTGTTTGTGATATTCGTAGGGAGTAGCACCAGTTGTACGTTTTTTAAGTTGCCAGCTTCGTGGGGCCGGATATAGGGTCCCGCGTCCTGATGTGATACCGTCTGGAAGGGGAGGGGGTCTTGTACGGAGTCTCAACAACATGTGAACAATAAACGTGTCTTCAAAAAGTGTTTGTATTTGAATACTAGATTCAATGTACAGATCAGCATTTTCCGTTTATAACAATGACTTAATTGGTGTTGGTCAAACTTAGTGAACTTAAAAGTAAGTAAATACGCACAGTACCGTGTGATCTGAGACAGAGTTCTAATGAACAGTACCAAATTTATATAGATACAAGTTTCGACTCGCAAAAGTTGGATTGAGGAGGACACGTGAAAGTGTCGAAATATGTATCCATATACATTTGGTGTTGTTCCGTAATTATGGATTTAAACTTTATTTTTGTGAAGTTGAATTCATGCTTTTAAAATCCGATGTTTTTCATGCATTTCCATTCTTAATACACAAATCTGTGGCTCATTATTTTGTTGGTTGATATTTTTTGTTTACAATTTATATATGCTTTAGTTTATGACCCCTCTAGATTATTATTATTTTTTTGTTGTTGTTTGCGGTTCTACATGCGTTTGCTATGTCAAAAGTTCCTACTCAAGCTTCGTAATCGTTGGTTGTACTAGTAACGAAAGCGCATGTGCGAATGGCGGCATTGAAAAATTGCCATAAGAGGCTGGTCGGGGAGGGTGGAAGGTATGGAAGGAATGTTGCAGTTACCCACTATTAGGAACCTGAAATGTTTTTTATCCTTGGCAAACGCAAAAAAAATATTTTATCATAATATATTTGGGCAGATCACAGATAGTCCGTTGTGTACCTTTGTGCTTAACTTCAAAGAAACCTAAGTAGAAGCTATGTACTGATCAGAGCATAAAATTTGATGTTTTCATTGTGCGCACAGATAGAATCAAAATAAGACATTTAAAACAGAAAGATACTCCCTCTCTCACAACGTTTAGGCTGCATCTGTTTTTGTCAAATATTCCTGTTGTATAGAGAAAACAAACCTGGTTTCGCCTCTTTTTTTAAAAACATGAGTAGCATTCTCCTGAAACTGATTTGGACAGTAGTGAGTCTGTCTCTTATTAGTCAAGTAACGTTTATACAATTGAAGAATACCGTACGACGAGTGTAAGTGTACGAAAGATTAGTTCTTTTTCATGAAGTAAACGTCATCGACACCCCTATGATATGTATAAAAGGCGAAGAGAATAATTATACCTGTAAAATAATAAATGTGTAGAAAAAGAACACAAAATATGAACTTGGAAACTGGTAAATTACTAAGTTACTGAAGAACAGAATAAAATGTGAAATAATTAAGTTAATGCTTTTTAATCTGAGCTCATATTTTTTAGCCACTTGAAATACGTTAAAGTAGTTAATAAAATAAAACGTTTCTCGCATGTTTAAAATTGAAATGTGATGTTGATGAATTTTATGGGTTTCACAATGTTGTTTTTCTCCCTCTGTCTCTCTCCTCCATTTTTAAATGTTTTCCATTAAATATTTGGCATAACTAAATATCCAAGTGAGATAACGCCATCCGATTGGTTCATTTTAACGTTGAAACTTTAATTCGCTAAAAATATATATAGTTCACATCAACATTAAGCTTTTGAGGAATTAACGAAATCAATTAAAACTGTGATAATTCGCATATTTTGTCAGCATATTTTAAATGTTTTTCCATTAAATATTTGGCATAACTAAATATCCAAGTGAGATAACGCCATCTCATTGGTTCATTTTAACGTTGAAACTTAATTCGCTAAGAAAATATATAGTTCATATCAACATTAAGCTTTTGAGGAATTAACGAAATTAATTAAAGCTGTTAGAATTCGCATATTTTGTCAGCTTATTAGACATAGATTAAAATGGTCGAACTACGTAACGAATATTGTTAACAAACTGTCGAACTGGCTTAGACCAATAAGTAGGGTTTCGTCGGATTTATTTTTAAATCATTGAACTAGGTGGCAGTTTCTATTTCGTGCAATACACATTAAAAACCAACATGCCCTTTTTTTATGTGATAAGTAAAGACGACCAAAGACCTGCGAAAAAAAGTCAATTCGTGCGTATATGTTTTTATATATCCTTTCCATATACGCCACCCCACTTTATTTCAACGCTAACATCTAAGAACTATTATTTTTACCCGGCCTCTTTTGTGCGCGTATGTATACACGTAAACAGGTTTTATTTTTATTTGTCCGAGAAACAACCAAATAAGCTACAACATTATTGAGTTGCAGTACATAAATATTAAAAATAATTATTTCGAGTAGCATATCCGATAATCACTGTAGGTGGATGTGTACACGTACGTGCGTTGCTACGGTATCGAGATGTAAGCAGTGGATTGGAACACACAATCGATTTTCTTCCACCGTGCAAAAATAAAAAAAAGGGCGATGCAGAAATAAACATATGATGTATTAACACCCCACACCTTCCATAACCACTTCTACGTTTTGCGTTTTTTGATGATTTATTAACCTATGTCAGGTTTTAATATTTTGTTATTGAATAGCTTCATGCACAAAGGTAATGAAAGAGGCTAAGTTTCTGTCCTAAGAACTTGGAAATAAAAGATCGGTGTGATTCTGACTTTCACGTATAGGTTGTTCATTAGAGAAAATTAAATGCGCAAGCTTTATCGTGTAACGCGATTAAAACAAGTTTACATAATAGTGTATATTAATACAGAGGAAGTCCTTATGTGGTTCTGTAATTACCCAACATGCATTAGAAATAAATCGACTCTTTTTGTGGGTTGAAATCGGGTGTAAAATGATGTAGAATTATATAAAAAAGGGGATCGAGTGAATCATCATATTTAATTGAAAAGTTTCACCGCTATCTGAACACGGGTAGTCCTAGACACATCTGTCAACTTCATCATGCATGCATAATGTTGTATAAAACTAAAAAAAAAAAGTGTTCTAAGACAGAGTTTTCAATCTGTTCATTGTAGTGCAGGCGTTGTAAAGGGTAACCTTACTGAACGTAGTGCAGTTTTAAAAGTTATCTTTGACTATATATATCCTAAATAAATAACAAACTAGTATAGATAAGTGTAATTAACAGTTTTTGTTCGTTGTCATGGTTAGTGGCCTCCGCGATCATCTAATTCTACTTATCAATTAATGATTTTTTAATAATAATAATAAATTTGATAATTTGTTTCAGGTGATAATATAATCTAGTAACAGTTAAAACGATTGATCTCCGTTTGCTATAACCATACCGTTATTGTTGTTATTTCTGTGTTATTAGTTATGGTATTTCAATGTTAGCAGTACTGTTTGTACCTGTCAATAAATAAAGTTGAAACCAATGGAATTAGTCTTGAAGTAAATGTATTGTTATCCATATAAGTAGATACAGACGTTTAAAATATATCCTACACCCGAGATATATAAAACACTACCGTTCTGAGATAAAGAAAAGGGTTAGGAAACACGGATTTGTACGTGAGGGGTCATCTTCAAAAATGTCTTTACAAGCAAGTGTACCCCCTAAATATACGCCATGGCATCCTGTCATTGATTTTATATGTTCCTCAAATGGTAGTAGTTAACACTGGAATCTTTAATTATCAGATTGTACGATTGTAGTAATTAATACTGGAACCATTCATTATCAGATTGTACAATTGTAGTAATTAATACTGGAATCATTCATTATCAGATTGTACAATTGTAATAATTAATACTGGAATCATTCATTATCAGATTGTACAATTGTAGTAATTAATACTGGAACCATTCATTATCAGATTGTACAATTGTAGTAATTAATACTGGAACCATTCATTATCAGATTGTACAATTGTAGTAATTAAGACTGGAACCATTCATTATCAGATTGTACAATTGTAGTAATTAATACTGAAACCATTCATTATCAAATTGTACAGTCGTAGTAATTCACACTGGAACCATCCATTATCAGATTGTACAATTGTAGTAATTCACACTGGAACCATCCATTATCAGATTGTACAATTGTTGTAGTTCACACTGGAATCGTCCCCGAAGAGACAGCGATATGTGTACGGACTTATGATGCTAAAATCCTGGATTCGATTCATCGCGATGGACACAGTGGGTAGCCCAGTGTTGGTTTGCTCTAAAAAAAAGAATCTTTCGATATCAAATTGTGCAGATATAGTAGTTAACGTGGGAAGCTTTTTATATCAAATTGTACGATTGTTGTAGTTAACGTGGGAAACTTTTTATATCAAATTGTACAGTTGTAGTAGTTGACACTGGAATCTTTCGATATCATATTGTACAAATGTTGTAGTTAACGTGGGAAGTTTTTTATATCAAGTTGTACGATTGTTGTAGTTAACGTGGGAAGCTTTTTATATCAAATTGTACAGTTGTAATAGTTAACTGGGGAGCTTTCGATATCAAGTTCTACAGTTGTAGTAGTTGACACTGGAATCTTTCGATATCATATTGTACAAATATTGTAGTTCACACTAGAGTATTTCGATATCATATTGTACAGTTGTAGTTCACACTAGAATCATTCCCCAAAGAAACAGCGATATGTTTACGGACTTGTGATGCTAAAATTCGGGGTTCGATTCCTCGCGATGGACACAGTAGGTAACCGAATGTGACATGGGTCCAAAAAAAACTGGAATATTTCGACATCAAATTGTGCAGAACAACTGAACAACTTGATATCGAAAGCTTCCCAAGTTAACTACTACAACTGAACAATTTGGTATCGAAAGATTCCAGTGTCAACTACTACAACTTTGTAACTTGATATCGAAAGCTTCCCACGTTAACTACAACAATCGTACAACTTGATATAAAAAGCTTCCCACGTTAACTACTACAGTAAAACTTGATATCAAAAGATTTCCACGTTAATCATTACAACTGCACAAATTGATATTGAACGATTCCAGTGTCAACTACTACAACTTGATATCGAAAGCTTCCCAAGTTAACTATTACAACTGAACAATTTGGTATCGAAAGATTCCAGTGTCAACTACTACAACTTTGTAACTTGATATCGAAAGCTTCCCACGTTAACTACAACAATCGTACAACTTGATATAACAAGCTTCCCAAGTTAACTACTATTTATTGAAGTATACATATACTTCTGTACTATGCTGCTTTGACATTCGCTGTTTGAGCTATATTTCATAATTTGGAGATTACAGAAACTTGGACATTCTCAGATGCCTAAACGTGTACTTAAAACCTTTAGACTACACTTATAAAAAGGCGTGTAAGTATGTTTGTATATAAGGGAGTTTTTTTCGTCTTTGCTTTTGCAATTAAATCAAGTAAAATAAGAAATGTGCAGCACAGGAACATCTAAACACACGAACAAAAGTGTTGTTATGTCTGTCATCGTCTTTCTTCATCAACCTGACGACATACCCACAGGGCCTCTTTTTTTTTTATTCATATATAATACGAACCAAGAAGGAGCGTACTGTAGCAACTACTTTTGGTGTGTCGGTTGTCGGCGGGGCAGGGAAGCACGTGATAACAGACCCACCACCCCATCGGCTTGTTAGGCAGGATGGGCTATGCCATTTGATTTTGAGAGGGGGGAGGTACTAGGATGGGTTCAAAGTAGAATAGATTTTTAATATTCCAACTTTTTATAAATCGTATAAAAATGTACTTTTGTTCAATAAATATGTTACCTTAAAAATAATGAATAAACACGTGTCTTGCACGCATTTCTTCGTGCGAATTCGACTGTCACACACACACACACACACACACAAAGATGAGACAAATATCTTCGGCTTGCATTAAGTTCACTTAAAACTGATTAGAACATTTTTAGATATTTTATAAACCGTGACTGTAGTCGCTTTAAAAATCACATTTCTTTGGTGAGATAGCAAGGTAATCAATAAAGTAAAATACAACTTCAACTTACTGAAGAAACGTTAGGCTAAGGAGTGAGTAAAAAGTAGATTTACAAATTATTTGTTCATTGATCAAACGATGTTCTGAAATGTTTAAAACTTGTATGAAAACAGCTTTATCATATACTGTTTGATATGATTTTACTGTAACACTTTACTTTCTCTTCTACATGAAAACAGCTTTATCATATACTGTTTGATATGATTTTACTGTAACACTTTACTTTCTCTTCTACATGAAAACAGCTTTATCATATACTGTTTGATATGATTTTACTCTAACACTTTACTTTCTCTTCTACATAGTTATATGTTTATAGAGCTATCTTTGAAAGGAGAGGAAAACGTATAGATTAACAGCAATTTTTTTTATATGAAGTTTGAATTTGCATTACTTAGGCTCATATAAGTCGAGATTTATATTAACTCGGTGAATTCTCGACATTTAGATGACCATTTCTATATATTTGTACTCAATTCCGTTAAGGACCTTAATATTTACAAGTTTACATATTCATTGTTAATTGTACTCAACATTTCAAACGGCTGTAACATCGTACAAAAGTCATGCATAAATTTCAGTCTTTATTTATCTATATGATCATAAACGTATGAAATAAATATATAGCCAGTAAGCGTGTATGAAACTAGTTTTATCGTTATTTAGAAACGTACAGCTAATAGATGTATATACAACTATAATTACTACCCTAATGTTTAGAAACATACAGCAAACATCTGATTATATGTACACTTAGGAACATATAGTGAACTCGTATATATATAAAACTTTACTACCATACTTTAAGAAACATAGTTAACGTGTTATAACATATTATTATTAGATATATTCATAAGTTTAGAACTATATAGAGCTAATTGTACTGTCAAAAACTGATAAACGTATAGCCAACAAACGTATATAAAACTCGCTTTACTATGTTTGTGTTGAAACGTACAGTTAATTTGGGTACAAGACTTTTTCTGTTATACTTTTAGAAACATATAGTTAATGTGTTTATAAAAACTAATGAACCAGACTGTTTAAAAGAGACGAATCGGTGCTTTCTAACCGTTGAAAGTTTTTGTTTTGTGATTATACATAAACGTAATTTGGTAGTTTACACAATTACGTGCCCTCCAGTGGCACAGCGGTATGTCTGCGGACTTACAACGCTCGAAACCGGATTTCGATACCCGTGGTGGGCAGAGCACAGATAGCCCATTGTGTAGCTTTGTGCTTAACTTCAAACAAACAAACAAATACACAATTACGTACACGGGGCACGGGTTAACTTTTAATTCTGATCTGTGTAGGTAGGTTACTAGTAATAACTTTCCTTGCATACACCCAACCTCCATTAAAAACTGTAATGTTACTAGGGCACAGAATAACTTGTATACAAATTAATATCTGCTTAATAGAAATATAAAAAAATCGAAGTTTTCGTTATTTGATTTCTAACAAGTCATGAATATATATTCCATACAGGTAAAGCTGCAGCCTCAGTGGTCATGGGAAGGTTTTTAACTGTCTTGTATGATCTCGTTTTAATTTGTTTTAATACTTTTTTTTTATTCTGCTTTTAGTGGACTAATGTAATACGACGCGATTAAGATTTTTTTCCCCAAGCCTATAAAATCCCACCTCATGTTTTGTGTTTTAGCTCATTGTTAATTGCTCTGTATTTCGTTGTTGTTTACACACTGTTGTGCCCGTCAAAGATGCGTTTCAAACTAGAATTAAATGTGGTTTTTGTTAGGGCGGAATTATTATTTCAGAAGAAGTCTCAAACAGATGACGTAGGCTATTATGGTATGTAGACTTTCCAAAAATACTCCATACGTCAAACTACAGACACGTGTGTAGCATTATTTTATTTTTCGTAACCTAGAACGTTTGTTAACGAGTTTTATATTCGCATTTAGTATTTTAGATATGATGAAATAATAATAATAATAATAAAACGGGCAGAAAATGTCTGGTTGTTTTATCTTCCAATGTTACTTAACAAAGCTACTGTCAAGAGTTAGGTAATAATTTTACAAATTATACAATACTGCTAACACTTTTTTTTAGGGGGGGGGCAGTATCGTGGCGTTCTTAAATATATAGATCGCTGTGTAACTCGCGCTAAAAGCAAAACCGTAATGTTATAAATGTAACTCAGATGTATCTTCTCGTTGTTATTTACGTAATCTTAATATTGAAATAACAAACTCTTAGAAATCTAGAAACTGCTCGATTCTGTTCCTGCTGACTCCTAACAACGCACGCTCTTTGTGGTTAACATTAAAATTCTAAGTAGTGTTCTGGCTTAAGTTGATCTCCAAGAGGACAATCACCCTGAAATACTAATAACTGTGGGGTGTACGTCATGGCATCTTGACAGTGAGAGTAACTACTGTAGTATAGATACAGAGGGCGCTGGATCAACTATGAGTAAGTGTACATGAATTTTTGATTTGACTCTGTACTTTGTTTATAAGTAGTTAACAAAAACTCAAAGGGCGTACCCATCGTCAACATTGTAGCCACGATTGACTGTTAGTTTTCATTCTTGAATAGTAAGGCAACAGTACCGAATTTCCACTTTTATATTGTTGGTGAATAATACATTCATAAAGGCCTCATCAACGCTGGATATAGTATATTATAACACGTTATCCTCTTGTTTCACTCGTGATTCTGAGAAATAGTTATCACAAATAAATGTGAAAAAACAGTCAGATTTTACTGTTTTAAAGTACTTTAAAGTACCCTGTAAATAAATGTATATTTAAAAATGAGTTGGAGTAATCGAAAGCGTACATCTTGGTGACGGACGTCTCATTTATACGGCATAGTGGAGATTATTGTACAGTCGAAATGTTATTTGTAATATTTCAGAAGAAAAAAATAAGTTATTGTTCTTCAAGATTTTAAGTTTTTGTTTTACAAAGAAGCGCTCGGATATATTTTCTGACTAGAATAAACGTATTTGAGTTTTTCAAGCCCAATTTCATAACTTGCATTAAGGAATAAGTTCATTGATAGGTTTATCACATTGCATATGGATTATTATGTTACCGTGTGCTATGTGAAGTCAGAGCTAAAACTTTTAGTGATTTAGAAAATATTGTATTATTATTTTGTATGTATCTCTGACAAATGGTAGTCTTGTAAGATGTAAGGAAGTTTTATCACTTTTCTAAATATGATGCACATTGAATAACTAAAACTAGGGTTATAGTTTCTACCATAAAGAACGATTAAATTTTACAGTGAATGTTTGAAAGACGATAATGCGATTGTTCTGAGAGCAATAGAGTAGGCGTTTAAAGTATATATGGCCTTTGGACGTCATTTCTCAAGGAGATACTGTAAATAAAATCCATCTGTGATGTTTCTCAGGACCTTTGAATATTTGGGATTCTTGGTAACAAGAACATAAATCCTACCTTTGAGTTTATAAGATCAAAACTACACTACTTTGTGTTTTAAGAGGAAACCAATTATCGCATATATTTCACTCTGCAATGTTTATGGTATTACAAGTTAGGGTATAGACAAACTTAAAAACATTCCTATGCTGAATCAACAGTTACCGCTACAAGATGCTTTCCTGACTTCCCCACCCAGTGGCTCAGCTATAAGTCTGCAACACTCGTGATGGGCAGAGCAGAGATAGCCCATTGTGTAGCTTTTTGCTTAAGAACAACCAAATCAAACTGGCCAAAAAAAATAACAAATAAAAAAAAAACTTAGTCTTATATACAACATAACGTCCGTTTTTTCCCCCCTCTCCGGTAAGTTTGGTTTTAGAAAGTCAGTGTTAAAGTTAAAAGATTTATAGCATTTTAATGTTCACAATAGCGAGGGCAGCAGTGCGTGGTCATGATTTATAAAAAACAAAAATCTCTCTTTTTCTCTTAAGAAATACATTTTTAAATCTCAACAAAATAACTTTCCCTTCAACATTTGTTTTCCGTATTGTAGCATTAAAACTTGTGTTCTTGACTAAAGTTGTAGTGATAAAGATATGGGCATTTCTGTCGTCAACATTATAGTCAGTCAGGAGTGAAAATTATGACACTTGAATAGCGAGGCTACAGTACAAAATGACCATTTTTTATTCCTATGAAGAATGAAAATAAATAAAAAAATTAAACAAAATGCCTTAATTCTTTCTTCAAATATATAGAAACACTCACTGACAGAAAAACAAAATGGCTCATTCAATCATGAAACCTTTTTTTCCAACATTTTAGCTTAATTTTTGTTTCTCTAATATAGCAATATTTAAATTAAAATTCATTGAAGCCATTTTTTGTTTCTATTTGAAAAATAGAAAGCACTGTTTTATAAGTAATTATTATATTGTCTTCACAAACTAAAGATCATTGATCAGAAGTACTTTTCTATAATGTTAATATTTTGAAGTTTCATATTAAAAAAATTATAGTAGTTTCTGGAAATAATGTGCAAAAAGTATAAATATGAAAGTCCATATCTTAACAATTAGGTACTTAAATATCAAAAAAATAAAAGTTTAAGCCAAAAAAAGACTAGTTTCCTATGTACGTCTGTAATTTATCTTTAGTATTAAAGTAATGATTCCCAACTTTTTCACTATGTAGAATAACAAACCTTACAAACTATTAGTTGGAAATAATTACACATACTTTTAATTATCCTTAATATACAGTTTTTCTTTTCCTGTTGAATGCTTCTGCAGACCAGTAAAAACATGTCTGTGTGCCAATGGTTAGGAATCACTGTATTAAAGAACAACTTTCTTGAGGACCTCCTTCCTCTGGTTAGTTTCCAAAGCTATCATAGAATTTACTAAAAACAAACAACCATTGTTGTTTTTCTAAAAATGAAAATTGCTCTATTTGAAACCAACATTGCTACTGTTTTGCCAGTAAAAAAATGCTAAAATGTTTTACAAAATTGCCATATTCCAAAAAAAAAAACTTTCAAATAGAAAATTATAATTGTCTAACCCCAAAATTTATTTTCTCATAAAAACAATGCTTTATTATGCTTTTTTTGAACGAAATAATTTCCCATAATGATAAAAATTGCAAATTCTATAACACCTTTCCAAAAATTATATTCTATATTAACCTTCCTTTTACAATTTGATGAATATTATTTTTCACATAATTTAAATTTTCTATGAAATGTTTATAATTATTATGCCCACTTTATTAGGTTTTAAAAAAAATTTTTAAATAAGAAATATTTAGAATTATAACAAAACTTTCAAATAAATAGCTTGGATATGCCACTCCCAGAAACCTAATTTTGAACAGAAACCTAATTTTATCTTTAAAAAAGAAAAATGTATAGTTAATATTTGTTCATGGTTAGGTAAAGATGTAAACCAACATTAGTTGTAATAATCATAAGTTTTAAGAACTTTTTTTTTTCCCCCCAAGTTAATGAGAACTTATTTATAGACTTAGGGCAAATTATAGTTTCTACTTCTTTTGTTCATAAATAAGTTTATTGTACCTTTTCAAGAAGTATTTAAATTTATCTCCCGAAAACCTAAAAAACAACAACTTGTAAAATGTTTAATACCAGCTTTGAACCACTT
>NW_013665817.1:555844-557144 GCF_000517525.1 Limulus polyphemus | reverse complement strand
TATATATATATATAACAGTTTGTCACCACATATTGGGCTAACTTAGAAGTTTTATTAGTAACGCCTTCATAAGTTATAGTTTTATGTCATCAAATGTTTCATCATAAAGAAGAAATAATTTTAACAAAGGATAGCTCTCACCCACATTATAAACTGGAAGAAGAATACCTGTTGGAACTTATTGTGGAAGATATCAGATCTCCTAATCTATCCAACAATGGGTTGTCCACATTAACTGTAACAAGCATAATTTTCACAAAATTTTCAGGTGATGGAATTGATATAGTTATAATATTTTTATTTTACATGATTTTGCTATACAAACCGAGTTTATTTTTTATGCAACATTAAAACTGAGATAGGCTTGTTCTAATTCTTTAACAAGCTTTGAAATTCACAGATTTGTGGAATAATAGTTGAGCCTTAGTTTCTGAATGAGAAATGAAACAAAAAAATATTTTTTTGTACACCTTCACTCTGTGATTAATTTTTTAAATGTAATGTATTGTCATAAATGCTCTTAAAAGTTAACCCATGGATCTTTCAAGCCGTGGGCTTACAACAATTTAAAGCAACGGCCACTTCACATGTGTCAAATTTTCCTTCAATTTTTATTTTTTTAAAACCAGTGTTTCCCAAAGTGTGGGCTGCACCTCCCAGGAGGGTGCAAAATATCTCTTGAAAGGTGTGAGCAATTAGGGTAGAGTCAATAGGGCAATAGTAAAACATTAAGCGTATTAATATTTTTCATTAATGAAAGTAATAAGTAACTACTACAACACATTTAATATTTGGATGCATATACACGTGTTACATTTTGTCACTTAACTCACTCTTTCACTCATTTATGAAAGGATGGGGGCACCCAAGAAAACATATTTATTTAAGGGAGGGCGTAAATGATGGAAGTTTGGAAAATACAGGTGTAAATGACTAAATCGTAAATCAAGCATAAATGTTTTCAGTTTGTGTAGTTATAAAGATTTTCATAATACCATAAGTATGCTTTTACGGTCAATAAAGTGTGATAAAGGTTGTGCACAGAGAGAAGTTAGCATTGTCATTGTGTAAGTGTACATCACTAGAACCAGATTATAAAGTTTCTTCAATATTGTTGTTATGTGAGTGTACATCACTAGAACCAGATTATAAAGTTTCTTCAATATTGTCATTGTGTAAGTGTACATCGCTAGAACCAGATTATAAAGTTTCTTCAATATTGTCGTTGTGTAAGTGTACATCGCTAGAACCAGATTATAAAGTTTCTTCAATATTGTCGTTGTGTAAGTGTACATCGCTA
>NW_013665817.1:539129-555697 GCF_000517525.1 Limulus polyphemus | reverse complement strand
TTGTTGTTATGTGAGTGTACATCACTAGACCAGATTATAAAGTTTCTTCAATATTGTCATTGTGTAAGTGTACATTACTAGAAACAGATTTTAAAGTTTCTTTACCATTATCGTTGTGTAAGTGTACATCACTAGAACCAGATTATAAAGTTTCTTCAATATTGTCGTTGTGTAAGTGTACATCACTAGAACCAGATTATAAAGTTTCTTCAATATTGTCGTTGTGTAAGTGTACATCACTAGAACCAGATTATAAAGTTTCTTCAATATTGTCGTTGTGTAAGTGTACATTACTAGAACCAGATTATAAAGTTTCTTCACCATTATCGTTGTGTAAGTGTACATCACTAGAAACAGATTATCAAGTGCTTCTTCACGAATAAGAAATGTAGCGGAATATAGTATTAACGTTTAAGATTTGATCAAAGGTCTTATTTTTATCTGTTATCTTCAGCGAGGAGACTTACGCATTATGTAGATGTATAAGTTAAATTGTTGGGTTTTATTTCTCTTGAAAAGACAAGGAAAAGTTATTTTGGTAAAGAAAATGTTCACATTTTTTTGAACAAGTTTTTTTTATCGCAATTTTAAAACTTTTTTTTGAATCTGTAGTTTTAAATCCTTTATAAAAACAATACTCGCGATGAGAAGCAATGAATTATTATTGAATTTACATCACTTGCCTATTAAGATATTAAATGTAAACATTTAACATATAATATTAGGTAAGCGAAATAATTTCAGCGCTGATTTCACAACGCAGGTATTTTCACGGTGTAACGAAAACGTTTTCGTTTTGTCCAAGTGACTTTTTTCATGTCAGAACTATGAAACTGGGAAGTTCGGTCTCAGTCGTTGTCTTATTGTATTTGTAATTTCAAGATTAATTTTTTTTTAGATCAGATTAATCAACATCAAGTTTTCCAGATTATTTGTATATCATGTCTATGTTGAGGGGTTTATTGCTCAAGATAACGGTGATCTTTACATTACGTTATTGAGACGTCGATTTTCCCGGTGTAAATGTCGTAATTACGATGCTTTTAAAACAGATAGATAGAAAGTTTTAATTACTGTATTGTTCGGCGTCATACGATTCCAAAATATGCGGAGACTTGATAGGAATTTTTAACTGAAAATTAAAAATTAGAACTACATGTGTAGTTATTAAACCCGTATCCATATTGTCACTAGAACTAAGATAAACTGAAATGTATAGAAATAAGCTTTTCATATACGTACACGCAGAGGAGAGAATAAAATTTTGATCATGTCTGTTAAAAACGTTTCGCTAATCGTTTCGTTCTGGAGCAACAAAGTAATCCGTAAAAGAAACAACTTTCAAGTTGATAAATCACTTCATGTGGCTTAGCGGCAAGTCTGAGGACTTACGACGTTCACTATCAGGTTTCGATACTCGCAATAGACACCACGCAGATACACCAATGTGTAACTCTGACAATAACAACAAATAAGCATGTTGATACATCATCTTGTAGTGTTGGACTTCTACTCTTAATATGTGTGGAAAATGTAATAACGTATATCGCATAATGATAATAAATAATTATTATTCTGCTTAACTAAAGGCTAAACGTAGGATTTTTATCAAGAAGACACTACGGGAATTTCTCTGTATCAATCTTGAATTTTGAAAAATAAATTATGTATCAATTGATGGTATCTATTTCTGAAAAGAGGACATGTCTGTTGTGAACTCAATGTTTTGAATTGCAGATAAAGAAAAAGCTAGCGAATTATAACATACAAGGACATTTAAGGCCCCAAAGCCTTATTTTTTTTCGTTGTTTTTCCGAATCAGCGATGACATCTTGTGTTAAGATTATTACAAGACTTTGCTGTCCATTGAGTTTTAAAGCAGAATAATATGGTATGTCACGTGATAACAAATGGCGTGTCACACGATTATACTTGTTTCGGATTTTTACTTCGGTAGAAGTCGTTATTAAAAAAAGAACATGACAAAACCCTAAAAATTAAGCAGCTTATCAGGACAGTGTTTTACTTTATGTTACTGTAGAAGCAAGGACGTTAGATATGAAAAGTTACAAATCTCGAAAAAAAATATTTTATACTGCACACAGCGATTAATACACACCTAGGGTGCCATTTTAGGGTCATCATTTGTCACGTTATAACCAAGTCCAGAAATCCACATTCCTTTCTGTTTGCTACGTTTGTTTATGCGGAATGCTCCCCCATTACAAAAAAAAAAGGGTGGAGGGAATTTTATTCGTGTTAAAACATCTGTCCTGGATATCTTCAGATTTACCAGCATTATTTCCGCGCTCCTATTGGTGTTAAGAATCAGTGAGTAAAAATATTATGCTAAAAACAAAACACTTATTGAAAATAGTGGTATACAACAAAAGTTTTACAATCGAGCCTATGCTAATCTCAGGATCACATTATTTTTTTATGTCCCCACTGCTTCGCGACGCAGAGCGGGATATGTTCGTTTGCCTCCGTACGTCCCGGTCCCGATCTTGTGGGCAGGATATTTCAACATTGGATGGATGTATTTCGATCAAACTACCTACAAAGTTTTAGATCTGAATAATTTATGAAAGTCATGAGTCGAAGGTCAATCAAACTGGAGGGTTTGAACATAGAATATAACATTACTGAGGGAGTGGACATAGGTTTTTCATAAAACATAATTTGTACTTGTTATTCATGTTTGTTTGTTTTTAACTTAATTTTTTCCCACAGATATAGTTATGTTGGTTTCAGAACAAAGCGCAGCCATCAGGAGTTGTTGTTGTTGTTATATTAATTACACCAGAACTACAAAAGGTTTAATGGCAAGCAACAACTTAGTTAGACTCTGTTGGAACCTTAAAAAAAATAGACTAAAAACTCCATGTGTCGTCAGTTACACGTAATAAGAGATTCCCTGAGAAGTAACGCTGAGCGTTTTATTTTTTAAAGATATTGTAGAGAATGGTGTATTGTTCAGCATGATTCATTAGCATCAAATACAGAGTATTTTACTTTCTGAGAACAGTGACTTATGACACGCGAAACGTTGTAAGAGTACATGTAAAACTATGATTCCCGTGAAGATTGTAGCGATGTTAGGAGAGTACAATATTCAAAATAAAGAAGACAAAAAAAAACAACTCCACTAAATTAAAACGGTGCAAAATTGTTGAACTTGGATTTAAGCCTTCTTCAGTTCTTTTTATACTTTACCGTACGTATTCTTTCTATTGATTTATCATGGAATCAAGTAAATTATACATTTTCTTTCTTCTTCATCTTCTAACTAGATTGTATGAAAATACTTGCCTGACCTGTGCTTCTGTAAATATTTGGAGTTTCTTGCATCAAACTCGTAAGGATATTGCACTTGTATCTAAACTGTGCCACTAGATCAGCGTTTCTCAAGCTGGTATCCGCGAGTATTATAGAATAACAAGTATTTTTCGTAAAATTAAATGTAAATGAATTAGAATATTTAATTTTTGAATACAGCTTTTCATGTAAACAGAATATTTTCTTTAAAAAATACATGGATAGATTTAGGGGGCCGCGAAAACATTTTATATTAAAAGGAGTCCTCGGATATACAGTTTACTGCAAACGTTCGTAGAGAAAATTTGATGTTACGGGATGTTTATGTGTTAGTAATAAACATACAAAATATAAACATATCATTATAATGTATGAACGAAAGTTTTCAGTAACTACGAAGCAACGAAGTGAAAATATTAGATCTTAAAATTTAATCCAAATACGCACAATGACAAATGAATGATAAAAAAAAACCTATAAAGTCATAAGTGGTATTTAACTGCTTACTAACGTTCAAAAAGTGTTGAAGATGGCGTGTCTTCAGTTTTACACTCACGTCGGTGAGAATGAACAGATGAACAAAAATTGTAATTATTAGAGGGCCTGTTTAAGATGATTGAACAAATAATGTCCTAAACCTAACTACACATTCACTGTATGAGCAAGTTGATTGTTACAAGATGTATGTATACATGTATCCAAACTGTTTCAGTATAGACTGTATGAGCAAGTTGATTGTTACAAGATGTATGTATACATGTATCCAAACTGTTTCAGTATAGACTGTATGAGCAAGTTGAGTGTTACAAGATGTATGTATACATGTATCCAAACTGTTTCAGTATAGACTGTATGACCAAGTTGAGTGTTACAAGATGTATATATACATGTATCCAAACTGTTTCAGTATAGACTGTATGAGCAAGTTGATTGTTACAAGATGTATATATACATGTATCCAAATTATTTCCAACGAATCTTAGCGAACGTTTAGACGAGTGATTAAAACATGATACTCGTTTGCTAAATTCCAATTCAGTTCTAAAAAAATCGCCAAACCGGATTTCAACGGTACGGTCCGTTTTATTATCACCATTATTACTTGAAGTATCGTAATATTTTAAATTTAGAATGTGACTAGAGAATCGCCCTGTAAACTCTTAAAAACATCTAAATTGTTACTAGGTGCAAACTGTCTTTCTTTGAACTCTCACTAGGGTTAGATACCCATCAGTTTCCAATATGTCCAGCGGTTGAAATTAAAAAAAGTTTTATAAGTTTTCGAGTCATGGAGTTCCCCTACTCTATCATAAATTTCAGTTCACCCAATATTTTTATATTGAAATGTGTTTTTATTTTTGTATAAAAACTAATTGTATAGTTAAACAGAAGAGTTGTTGGAACATCCAATGAGAGTTATTTTTACTTAAAAAAAATAGTTATATTTTGTGCAAGCCTTCAATTAATAAGAACAACAAGAAAAAAATAAATTTTAAATATGCGCTTCTGGCAGCAAATATCCTAAAGTGTATGCAATAAAGCTACAAAAGCTATCTTAACTTAGGAACATGCGCATTTTTACTCTGTAGTCGTGCAGAAGGTAAGCATCCAGCGGTATCAGTTGTTCTCTGATTGGTAAGTGCTACTGACGTCAATTCTGGCATCAGTGAGTCTGGTTCTCGCTGATTGGATAGTCGTAGGAGCCGTCTTCTACTGCCTTGACATTCGGCCTCGTTCTCGTTTGGAAGGGGAGGGGAAATTAAGGGGTAGTGGATATGTGGAGTAGAGTATGAAGAGGTCCAAAAGTGTTAATTGTGGAGTTGGACAAACTTTACTTAATTTGGGAACAGGAAAGAAATCTCCCTGGAAAAGCCGAATAACGGAATAAAGGATCTTAGAATCTGTTCTGTCAGGATCTAAGTTTTATATGTCCAGCTAGCCCAAGGGAGAAGTGGCTCGTGCTGCTGCACATGTCGTGAGTCAGTACAGCGATCTTTGTTCTGATTGACAAGGTCTTGTAGCTTGAAGTTGTTCAGAATGCACTATCAGTTCTAGTCTTCGAGTCTGTGATTACTTACTTAATATTGATAATAACGAACACGAAAAAAAGATTGAACAATTGTTATGGGAGGAGCCTGTGATAAATGGTATAAAGTCATTTATATTTCGGAAGTCACAATGGCTCTCGTTTCACACCAGTAGTAACTTTACTGGACCCCAACACCGTACAATCAGGACACGTGGAATTTTCCCCCAACCAACAAGATTTGCTTACATCCCGCCATGTCAGTTCAAGAGCCAAACACCAGGTAAAGAAAAAGGTTTAGTCACTGAAATGTTTCAGTCTGTTTATTATTAATTGTGGTTATAGATTGTAAATGCAGCAAACAACAGTCATAATTAAGTCACTTAAGAAGTTAACCTGTTATAGTAGTGTAAACCGTGGCAGAACGTGGGTTAGGTTCCGCCATATTGGACCACGTGGTTCTTGTCGAGGTTGTTCATATTTAGACTAAAATACATACGAGAACACGACTTGCCCCTTGTGTCGAGGTTAATGTAGACCCATTTATTCCCAGTAGAATAGTTTAATTACTCGAGGTGGTGGTGTATAAAATTAGATTTTCAGGTATTTAATATTTAATATAACATGGTAAGGGTAGTGTAATTTGTATATAATACATGCGACTCTAACGAGGATTTCATTTAAAAGCAGTCGTGAAAAACAAGGTTTTGATCTTGGAAGTTGCATGTCATACATATAATATGTATATGCTAATTTTTAATTGTACATTTGAGACTTTTATTATTATCTGAGCGATTCTAAACTAGAAGACTTAAAAGCTTTAATGTATGAATTATTTTTGCGAAATCACTGGAATTTTTTGATCTGCATATATTGTTCATTTTCAAACTCTTGGTCCAAATTGTTATTAATTTGGATTAAAGTTTTATTTTGTATAATATGACTATATAAACACGTTTAGTGAGGAAAACAGCTAACCACTTTTTCACTATCATGAGAAATAATTTGGAAAAGGGAGAAATGGAAAATACTAGCAGCAGGATTATTGTTATTTAGTTTTTTTACTTTGAAACAGTGAAAATGTGGTGTTCAGAGACGCTTGTATTGACACTGTTACTTTCACAGACTATCTGACAAAAACGATTTAATTATAAACAGGTACAGACACAAAGCAATATTTAATATGCATGATACAGTTGTTCTAGACCCTCATTGAAGTAAATGTAAAAGTAGTGACATTGATTTAAACTGGTAGATGCTGTATAGGGGACGGTTAAGTTCAACGAATTGTAGTTGTTGTGATATTTGTTAATATAAAGAAAGAAGTGAGGTGAAAAAACAAAAACATAACCAGTGTAGTATATATTACTGTGAGGTGGATTTCAGTTAAAGGTACACAAACAAACTTTTATAATCATTATTACTAGTTGGTTAAAATCACAAAACAACTCGACAGGACGTTCACAAGTCAAGGAAAATTTAATTAACCAGAGACGTGGGTTTAAAATGATGATCCCTAGTAGTGAGCGAAAGGCCTCGTCGGCACTGTATATGACAGTTGTAGTGTGGTTCACATATTATAATACATTTTCCTTCGTTTTTCACTCGTGGATTCTTAGAATTTGCAAACCCATGAACACAGTTTCATCGGTAATAACTTAATGAAAAACGTCTTGCTTAAAGAAATGGAGAGCATGTTTGTGTGGGTGGGTGGAGGAGAAAATGTAATAAATCAGAAAAGTAATATTACTGTATGTCCATAATAAAAATTAAGAGATTCGTTTATAGGTTATTTATCTGTATAATATTTTCCTATTCAACGTTATAAGATTTTCTGCATTATACCTATTTTTATAGAGAACGCGCGATTTTACGAGTTTTTGAATCGAATGTTAAACAAATTTTCCAAGAAATTCAGAGCGCTCAATTCAAGATCGGTTAAGAAGTAGCGTTGCTGATTCTTGAGGCATGTTGCTAACAGTTCAGTTCGATAGTCAAATTGCTGCTCTGTCCCCAAGATTGGAAACAATGGCGCCGCCGTGACTGGAAGCGCTACTCACTAGTATCAAGTCCTTTTGTGTTTTAACTACGTTTCAGTGGCAGTTTTCAACTAAAAATGTGAAGGAATATGTATATACATGTACACAGTGAAACGTTTTTGACGCATGATATGCATTATTTATCGTAAAAAAAGATTAAATATCAAGTTTTGATATCCCCGGACATTTTTAATAGAGGAAATAAAGTTGAAAAATTACTGATGTATCAATGCGTTCTAATCGTTAAAAGTTTGTACTTCCTTCCGAACAACACTACAAAGTATCCAAACTAGGGATTAAGTTTGATCGTTTAGTTGAGGCCTTTCGTCTTCTATCAGTTTTTTTTTTTTTAAACCAGGGTTTATTGTTTTATGCAGAATCTGACAGAAGGTGTAAATATTTTAAGGCTTTGTTAGTTGATCGTTAAGGGAAGCACAACAACTGAATTCTAATACTTATACACGCATTTAGGTTGTATTTTTGTTCGATACTTCAATATGTGTAAATTGTTTTACGTCACATATAAAATTCGTTCGGTACATTTGAAAAATGCATTTACACGTACTAATGGCTCACAATCATAGTATATTGACTGTCATATATATATATATATATATATATATATAACTACTAGCTGGAGTACCCGTCCCGGTAGTTATGTAAATTTATGATTAATGAAAGGTTATCTTAGGACATGAAAAGTTATTTTTCTTTTATGTAAAAACCGCAAAATGGAAAACTGAAAATTTGTATGTATCTCCCTGTGGACCCAATGAACCTCCATACGAATTTTGGTGGAGATCCATCCACACCGTGTAAGTTAACAGTTAAATGTTCGTATTTAAACTGAGTATTTTAACGATTGTTGTTTTCCTACCTATGAACATCAGGATTTTGTAGCGAAGCCAATATAAATTGGCCGAACGTTTAATGAAATATTAGTTGAGCATATTATAAATGTCATACTAGTGATCATTGTTAATTGTTATGGTAATACGTTAACAGTCGACTCTCAGCACTGTTACGGAGTCATTTTCGTATAGATATTAAAAATATAATGGTGAATTGTCAACAATTGGTTCTTTTTAACACTGTTACGGAGTCATGTTAGTAGCGACGCTTAAGGATGTGGCTGTTTTGTCATACTGAGAATGTAAATTTGGTTCCTTACTAATTCTTTGACTGTTTGAGGACGCATGAGAATATGATACGTGGCTCATTGTTTAAGCTCTAAGTAGTTGTCGTTAAGTACGACAAAGTAAAGCTTGTTATTATGTTTTTGTGACAGTTACACAGCTTTGATAGTGACTTAAGAATTAACAACAAGTGGAAAGAAAGTAACTCCAATAATTATAACCTCACTGTTAAAAAGCTGCAACATGGAACGTTTTTGGTTTTTTACGTCGTCAAGATACATTTGGTCATCTTTCGGTAATACAATTTTTATAATATATAGACTCTGTTGTACTTTAAGAAATTGTTAGCACCTAACGCCCTATGACCTGTTTATGTAATTTGTAAGAAAATAAAAAATTCAAGTAAGGTTGTGGTGTTCATAAACAAACATCAAAGAACTGTGTCACACAATGGTTTTAATAGCCATATTTTAGTAAGAAACGACTTGTTCAATAGTCGGGTATTTTGGCACTTGATCTTTTAAATGCCACCAGAGGGCGATAATCTTAATGTTTTGTTTATCAAACCTGGAATATGCCATTCTGATAATCTTAAAATATGTTTACAAGAGATAAAGAAAATGTAATATTCAAACTTGATTTTAGTGAACCTATAAAAATTATCATTGTAACAAATTATTCGTTAACAATACTGTTTAGTTGTAAATATTATTATTTTAAGCCGTATTTTGTGCTTGTAGTATTGTGACAGTGAGAGAGAAAAATAAAAATTGATTTTTTTGAGTTCAGTATAAATACACTGTAATCAACTAACGCAGTCAGCCAATGCTTAAGTCAGTTGTTCTAAAACCTTCACATTCAGGTGAAAAACTAAGTACATAACAACAACCACTTTGAATACCAAAATGCTTGAACAAAGGCTTACATGTGTAGCTTTGTGAGTTGTAACTCAGGAACCGGGTTTCGATACCCGTGGTGAACAGAGCACAGATAGCCCATTGTGTAGCTTTGCGCTTAACTACAAACAAACCAAATACTGATTGGAGACGGCTTGAATGGGTAGTGAAGAAAAACTTTAATATAAGTTTAACATAACAGCAAATGTACAACATTTCGTCATCATCACCTTAACATAACAGCAAATGTACAACGTTTCGACAAGGTTTTGTTATCATCACCTGATGATGATGACAAAACTTTGTCGAAACGTTGTACATTTGCTGTTATGTTAAACTTATATCAAAGTTTTTTTCTTCATTACCCATTCAAGCCGTCTCCAACCATTATTAGTCTCAAAGTGGGTTCCTCGTCATCGAATTTGAAAACAAACCAAACTTGTTTACTTCTCCAATGTTCTTCTCTTTTGAGGCCTGATTTGTATCCCTCGCTCGCTACGTGCTTAAGGAAAACCAGTTCGAATAACGGAAACGTTTTCTTCATGCTTTAACTCGGATACTAGAACTGTAGCTTTTAAATTCAAGTATTAAAACATTTGTGCTCATTACCACGAATAACGACTTTATGATATAACATGGATTGAGATGAGCCTTGGAGTTATCTCGCAATCATGGTTAGGCCCAACCCTGACCTACTTTTCTAAGAAGTCATGATACCATACTCGCTCGCCTAGCGGTTATTCATTCTCCGCCTGACGTTATGAATGGATGTTGTAGGCGGTAGTCACAGAACCATTCAGAATTGATACTAAAGATCGGGAGTAGGCGGTCTCGACAAGTTACACTTTACCGACCTAATCTGGTTCCTACCAGAAAAGTCGTAGTTCATTCGGTTTGATAATATAAATAGCGTCTTAATCACTGTTATACTTGTTGGATCCCAGCCGGCCTGATGATCCCTGGTATTTGACGAAAGGCCTTGTCGGCACTGGATATGACGGATATAGTGTGTTTGACATGTTGTTATACATTCTTCTTTACTTTTACTCTCCAAGTTTTTGGAACATTCGTTAATCTTGCATCATTTGGACTTGTGTCGCATGACTTGCTAGTTATGTCGATTATAGAATTAAAACAAGGCTCATGGATGACTCTGCTTGTGTCAGGAAAACAATGCGATGTAGGCTCAAATATGGCCCTGGTTGTGCCCGAAGTACAATGCGATCACTCTTCATACAGCACTGAAACAAAATGTTTATAATACGGAACACTCCGTCCATAAATTTTAAGAATTCCCTGCAACCGTATTCTGACTGAGGTCAATATTCGCTTTGTACACCTAGTCTTAATTCCCGAACAGTCGTGTACATCTGTAGTTTCCAAGCTAGAGGTCGCTGAACACATTAGATAGTGATTGTGAAAAGAAACCAGGATGAATAAGGAAATGCTTTCTTTCAGTCATTTTATGTTGCAGTGATGTTATGCTTAAGAACGATCGTTTTCTACTGTTTTTTTCTTTGTTTGTAGTTTTCCAGAGATTTCATAAATCCATATGTTGTATGATAAGTTATCATCATCTCACATATCGAAATTCCAGTTAAATTTGCTCAAAAATCGAACGTTACAAAAGAACGTTTAACTCGAGTACAGAAGAAACGAGCGTGTACTTTGTATCTACGGCAGGTATACGTATACGTACCAGAGGTAAATAGATATTGTATTGATTTGTGGTTAATTGTGATGCAAGTATTGAAATATATAATTAGATTATATAATTCAGGTCGTGAGATCGTCTACAATTTAAAGTCTTTTATTTCTTAAGAACATCGTCGATTTTCCCCTTAAACTACTGTAATTAGCACTTTTGCTCACAGTAAATGGAGAACAACAAAATCGTTTATACCCGATGTTCCGAATGAGCAATCATCTTCTGTGATTTCACAATTACCGCTTTTTCTCAAAATAGGAAAATAAAAATAAGATTTCTTTACTTAAACTTGACGTGTAAATAAATCTATTTTCAAGGTCAGGCTGTTTTGATTTTTAACACATTTTGTGTTCTTTCGGTCTAGGTTTATAACGCTGATTGTCTTAAGAATATAGCATAAAGGCATTGTTAATAAAAATACTTAATACTGGTATTATAAACCCATTGTTGAGAGTCCGTCATACTGTTAAAAAGTTCAATCGTATTATTAAAGGATTTTTATAATTCTGAAATGGATACAGAGAAATTTTATTGTGTATTACCAATTGGTTTAATATCTCCTTGCATCAGAATTATTTAGTAGCAATCGCACAATTTCAATTGTTACGTAAAATATTATACGTCATAAATATGCGAGAAAAACAGAGCATCAACTAGACTTCTCTGTACCATCAGCGTTATCAAGTAGTTTATTTTAATTTCTACAGAGAAAAACCCGTGTCGATAAGATTTAGCGCCTTACATGTGAACTCGAAGTTTCAAGTAGTTACATAGAAACATATTTTAATATAATATTTAATATTCATTCACTTGTTTGGTGCTATTCGTCTATTCTCTCTGGCAGCTAAATACGTTTGCGGTAATTTTACAAATATTGTACTTGATTCAAATAAATGGCTATTTAAACTGCATACTGGATAATTCTACATGCAAATTAGATATTATCACGAGTTTATAATTCGTTTTCACATAAAACGAACATTTATTTATTTATTTTAAAAAAACGATTCTCTACGTGGGAGATTTTTAATGGGCGCTTTCGTAATTTATGGTTTGTCACCAGTCTTTTAAAATAATAAATTTCTATACAAAACAGGCCCCGGCATGGCCAGGTGGTTAGGGCAATCTGCGGGTCGCGTGTTCGAATCTCCGTCACCCCAAACATGCTCGCTCTTTCAGCCGTGGGGGCGTTATAATGTGACGGCCATTCCCACTATTCGTTGGTAAAAGAGTAGCCCAAGACTTGGCGGTGGGTGGTGATGACTAGCTGCCTTCCCTCTAGTTTTACACTGCTAAATTGTGGACGGCTAGCGCAGATAGCTCTCGTGTAGCTTTGCGCGAAATCTATAACAAACAAACAATCTATACAAAACCAACTACTTCATGATATCGGGTAAAGTATTTACATCTTTATTACACGCGCGCGCGCGCGAAAAGATTCTCGGTTATAAAACTTTCATTTGGTTTTGAATTTGTACAACTGCGTTCAAATTTATATTTTTGTGTCTTCTTTTTTTCTTTTTTTTTTTCGCTAACGAAGTTCTGTATGTCACGTGAATCCTGTCCTTACATAAGATATATGCAGAACTGAAGAGCTCTGCGATTATTGGTGAGAAACTTTGAAATGCATGTTACTCAAATGCGTTGATAACGCAGGTGTGTCGCATGTACTTGCTACGAGGTGGGCGCCACGCTGGTAGCACGTGATCAACTAAAGTTGCTTAAGATTTATTATTATTATTATTTTTTTGTTAGACTACTGGTTTACAAAGATCTTAATCTTCTGAAGCTGTCTGATGGCTTTCGTATGTTTTAATTTTATTTTCCTGTCTCTTGTCGTGACTTGTGTAATTAAACTCTGCTTAGTATTCCTTCACTTCATTATTTGATTATTGTGTAACAAGTAAAAGGTTTAATTTCCCCTACTGTCGGATACTGGAACGTGTAAAGACAACTGGTGGGAATTTGTAGAAACAGAAGGTGTGCCACATATAATTAGATCTGAAGGAAGAGTTAGCAGAGGCATTGGTGGCTAAGGTCGAAGGAAGAAGAGCAAGAGCTAAGCAGAAAAAAGGAGACCACAAGCTTGAGTTAGGAAAGTTGATGCAGGCAAAGAAGGATAGGGAGCAATAAAGAACCGTTTGTCATCGACCCTCGGATTTTGGAAGGATACAATGATTGGTAGAATGTTGAATGGAAATGTGTCCTTGGTCTATACAGAAATATGATTTAGCTTACTGTTATGTTAGTACTGACAATATCGCGGATCTCTTAATGAGACATGGGCAGAAGTATTAGATTGGTATTCGTAAGCTCCACCTTTGAGAAAGAGCTCCGCCCTTTTAGAAATGCTTTATCAAGCCTCTGGCACCTTCGTAGTTAAATACCCAGCCAATAGGAATTGGCTTGACCTTCTCCCTAGACTTACTTAGTAGTTCAGTGCTTTTTATACAAATTCCAACATATACATATGTGGTAATTCCAAAGCTGAAATATGTAAATTTGCTGAATAGTTTTCTGTTGTTGGTCATAGTTTCTTGGCCTAAATCAAGAATATATATATGAAATCAAATTGGCGACTGACTAAACACTGACTTTATTATGATCTGCTACAGTGAGATAACTGTCGCCGTTATGTGCTTTTTGTGGAAAATAAGTAACATATCTAGAACACTAAACTATTACTGGTGCCCTTAGAGTTGCCCTTGGTGTAATATATATAGGCTGTTTTTACATGAACATGTGTTAATATAGTATTGTTGTTTAAGTGTTTTTTTTTGTTTTTTTTATGTAAAACCTAAGTAAAACTTGAGAAAACAATCGATCATCTATCTAAGGCAGTGTTTCTCAATCTCTTTTTGCTCTTGGCTCCCTCTTGAGTTCGATCTATCTCTGAGGCCTCACCCTTCGTAGACGCTGTTACTTAGGAAAAAAAGTTACTTTATTTCCACACTGTTGATTTATAATATTATGTTTACAGTATTGTATTGTTTTTAAATATTTTGCTTATAACATACTGTTTACGAGTAAAAAATATTCTGTTAATCATTGACATTTTATTCGGTGTGATCCTTGGGCCTGACGAACACTTGAAAGTTTTTTTGAATGTCCGGTTGCAGTGCGGTCAGTGATAAGCGAAGGTCACCTCTCTTCAGAAGATCAAGGCGGTTACGAATTTTTGATAGCAAATATGTCAACCAACTAAAACCAGATTCAACCAGATAAGATGTAGGAAAAAAGATAAAACACAACTTTGCCTTCTCCCAGAACTGTGGAAACTTATTAGCTATTTCACTACTTATCCAGAAATAAGGTTTGTCACGTTTGAATCTGCTCTTGAGAATCAGTCGAAAACAATCACATATACCAGACAAACTTTTTGATTGTTACTCGAGTACTAGTCGCGTCTGGTAACTTGACTTCTGAGCTGTGGGAGATACAGGGAAAAGGGAACCTTTGATTCAATTTTAGATATTTTATTCGGGCAGTGAAGTTTCGGTGGCCCCCTAATTTTCCGTCATTCACGTGTGGCCCCTTAGAAACATGGCGTGGCCCACGTTGAGAACCACTGATCTAGATTACAGGAACGAACAATTACGAGTTTAATTTTCAGTAGAAAAACCTAAAACTCCAGAAGTAATGCTCTAACAGCAAGGCCCTTCATTGTTTTCTATTTGTTTGGATATAGTAGTGCGACTTTTCTGAGATGGATAATAATTCCTCTCCACTAATAAATATATGAAAATTGGGCCATAAGTTTAATGTTTTTAAAATTGCGATACAAACTTGTACCACTTTAATATATTGATTTAAAGAAACGCCATTTGCCTGTTCATTTTTCAAGTTTTCTCAGCTTCAGCAAGGATTAACTTTTTTAAATGTAGTACATCAACCTTCTGCTTTATGAACATTTCTATAAATTGCTAACAGGTGGCGCGACATTAATGTTACTTGTGTACTGAAGGGTATTTTGTTAATATCATACATGTTTCAACAGAACGTTACTTTTCAATGTTGCGATACAACGTTTATGTTCTCGAAATAAAATAATTATTTTCATTGTTTATAAATCGTTGTTGGCCACCTTTCGGAACTACATAACATATTGGAAAAAAAAATTGTCAATAAAAGCAATTTAGGAGTAACTTTATACCTGTAATAATAATATGATTTATCCTCAGATGTCAATGCCCGTTAGCATCAAACGTTTTAGATCTACAGTTTGTGCAAGAGATGTGACATCAAGGGACACTTACTTTTATGGTTTTACTATTCAGATGTTAATATGCATCCTGAATGCTTTCTGTAGAACTGATGTTGGTTATGGAAATATTTAGAAGATTTACCTATTTTGTTTCCTGCTATGCCACAGTAGGTTCGGAAATTAGAAAACTTTGACCTCTGACGTCAGCTGTTGTTTTCACACTTTTTCGTTTTAGACACACGTGTGTGTGTGTGAATATTAATATACACATACATACAGATATAAATCAGATTTACCAGCCTTTGTTCCTTTTCTAGTAATGAAATACATAAGTGTATAATACTTTGTAAGTGAAATTGTAATATTTTCCTCTTAAATTAATAAAGCTTGGTTCGGAAATGTTGCATCCTTTGTTAGAATTACTTCAACTAGTTACAAATCCGACAAATTTTCGCCACTAGAACTGGAGTTTGCTTTATTCTTCTTAATGTTATTCAACTTTCTTTCTGTTTCTATATTATTATTATTATTATGAGAATTTTAACATAATTTTTCGAAATATTAGAAAGTTTTCATTACAGATAACAATAATATATGTATCTGGAATTATTGCAATTATACCTCAAAATGTTATTGGCTTATGTTCTTAATATAAAATTATACGCCTACTACTGGACCATCTGCGCCCTGTTTACCGCAGGGAATCGAACCTCGGATTTTAGCGTTTAAGTCTGCAAACTGTTTAGATGTAGCAACTTCAACAACATTGTTTTTTTTTGTTTTTTTTTAAGACTGTTAGGTAAATTAATATGTAGAATTGTACACGGACTTTTGTCTACGTTACAACTGTTTTAAGCCAGGCGTCTAGGCAGTGTTGTTCAGTGCACTGTTGACCGATGTACAGTGTAGTACATTCTTGTCCGATAAAGGCTCCGGTAAGAGGGCCGAAAAATCACAAATAAAAGTATTTTAGCATAGAGAAAATTCTACAATTTGAAGAACATTTTGAAAACGTATATTACTGTACACCAACTTTCATTGCTTCATGTATTGGAATGCTATATGGTCCTTTCATGAAGACTTACGGCAGTAGATACAAGAAGCAACCCCCCCCCCCCCCATAAAACAGTGATAGTTAGTACAATTCAGCGTTTTTTTATATAAATTTATGACTTGTATAAACTTCCTCTACCACGGTGGATAACTTAGAACATATTTAGATAAAACCTACTAATCGGGTG
>NW_013665817.1:536919-539119 GCF_000517525.1 Limulus polyphemus | reverse complement strand
GTGTTCCTTTCAATAAGTTTTACGGGGAAAGATAAAAGAAACACCCCCCCCCCCCCCATAAAACAGTGATAGTTAGTACAATTCAGCGTTTTTTTATATAAATTTATGACTTGTGTAAACTTCCTCTACCACGGTGAATAACTTAGAACATATTTAGATAAAACCTACTAATCGGGTGTACCCCATAACAGGGCAAGGCTGTTTATATAGGTACAAAATTATGAATTATATCCAAGGTTATAAAAGAGAATGTATTAAATTTGTAAATAGTAACTATCATTGTTACTTTATTTAAATTTGATGTTAAACCCCGAAAAGCTTCCAACCTATCCTTAGGTTATTAACTACTTTTTTATTATTAGCGCATAGTAATTTTTTTATTTTTACGAATTGTTAACGTTTAAAAAGCAATAATAATGTCGATGTTACACCTGTACCGCTTGAAGAAGTATACCTGTAGATTTTTGTTGTTGTTTTTTACAGATAAGACTGCATATGAATGATATTAAAACAGTATATGATATTATAGTTACGAGTGACCCTCGAGCATTGGGCAGAACATCCGTTGTACAAACACCAAGACTTCCTACTATTGAAGCTTAGATTTACTTCATCCACACATACATGAAGGTTTTCTATAACCAAATACAGAGTGCACAACTTACGTTGTAAACTAGTTTTTTCTCTCTCTCTCTCTCTCTCTGTCTTTGTGATTAAATCAAGGTTCTGTTTTGTTAAAAACGTAAACTCATTGTACGTGAAAATATATTTAGAATTTTCATATTTTAAGTTCTTTATTTAACTGCCGTTACTCAGTTTGCCCAGTGGCTGATAACGTTAGCTGAGACAAATTATCGTGCAGGTGATAGCACTACCTTAGAAATGGTATTTTCAATATCTCCTCAATAGGTCATCAGAACTTCACAATACTATACAATGTTTCCTTTAATAAAAATATCTATGTAATGATTGAGTCACAAGTTCTGGGAATGTCTGTAAATATCATAGCAAAAAGTTTGAATTTCTTGTTCTTCTACTTCTTATTTTATTACATATTAACTGAAAAACCAAAACAATGGTGTCAACCAGTTTCACTGAGGTGACGTAGTTTGAAACGGAGTATCCGCTTTTCTAAGTATTATTAGTAACAAGTAGTAATTTAAAAAAATCACAATTCTAGTGTAAATGATGCTATCATTACCCCTTGAAGTTAACTTTCTTACATAAATGTGGTGTTCCTTTAAAAAGCTTAAGTACAGGGTGAAACAGGAATTACCACCCAATAACAGATACGCAATAAATATTACAGTTGGAACCTCATTGTATTTATAACCACGTTATAAATACAATCTTCCTATGTCTATTGAAACACTGCATTAAAAGAAACAAGTAAAGAAAAACTGTGTGCCTGTACTATTATGTAGGGATGATGCAAGTGCCATCCCTACGTTTACTTCCTTTTTTTTTCTTTACTTGTTTGCACAATGTTTAATGTAACAATTTCAAAAAGGAAAAACAACAACTCATAATCTTCAGTTTACAACATACCTGAGTGCTGATAGTAATGAAATTAGATATTTTTCATGTATTGTGGGCCCAAACATGGTAGAATTGTTAGCGTGCCCGACCTGTAGATTCGTAGTTCCTGGTCCGTTCTTCAAAAAACGCGCTCCGTACTTTGAGTCACTGGGTGCAATATAAAAGCCACTACTCGATCAGCCATTAATAGTCTAAGAGTTAGCTGCCTTTTCTCTAGTCCAGTGGTTTCCAAACTCTTTTAGTCTGTGGCTCCATTGATGTGAATAAACTTTAGCATGGTGATTAAAAAACAGTGCCGTAGTAAAAACAACATCTAATTTCGACATAGTGTATCATTTAATTAATTCAACATAATTTTTATTGCCTTATTGTTTATTTAGAATTAAAATTAATTCAGCATCTTTGTTTTCGGCCCATTTTTTGGTGCTCCCCGGGGGGAGGGGGGCTCCCGCTTTGGGAAACACTGCTCTAATCTGTTAGTTAAAAATTAAGGGCGGCAATGTGCAGACATCCCTTGTGTAAATTTGCTCGAAATTCTGAAATAATTTTTTTTTTTTTTTTTTTTTTTTGGTATTCACATCAAGTATCTGATGCCGTGTGCATTTATATCCGAAACATAAATATTACTTTCATATTGGCTGTAGGAAAATTATCGCTGTCG
>NW_013665817.1:526002-535944 GCF_000517525.1 Limulus polyphemus | reverse complement strand
ATATTGGCTGTAGGAAAATTATCGCTGTCGCAAGATGGCGTTGAATAAAGCGGCCACCTCTTTCAGGTGAGATTTGTATCGTCTACTGATATCGCAGTGAATAGCCAATTTCACAAGGTGTCATCCTTCATGAACAAAAGAAGAAGAAAAAAAAGACTCAGAAAAGGTGTATTACGCGTTTTGTTTTCCCTGTTTTTTATCTTACCAGCTATTTTTCATTGTTAATTGCTAAGTACTGTTAGGTTTCAAGACATTGTCACTATTTTTTGTATAGAGGAAACCCCGCATTGTTGTATGGCAACAATATTATCAATTGTTACAACTTTCCTATTTTTATTCCCCGCTGATAAGTAGTTTAAATTCCTTAATATAATTTCAAATTGGAACTGAATATGATTACTTCTAAGAATCATATTTTTTCTTTTGTTCAAAAACGGTTTTCCAGGTGCTAATGCAGAGGGCGGGTGAGTAGATTAAGTGGAGTGTATTTTATCCTTATTGTTCTTATCGAACTGCGATATGGTTTTCTTAAGAACACGAATCACTTAATTTTAACGCTTTAGCATGTCAACTTCAACTCATTAGTTTCTACGATACAATAAAAAAATTTCTCGCTCGTTTGTTGCCTCGTTCAATAGGAATGGTTAAAATACTAATAAGTATTTTAAAGTTTATATTAAAATGTAAAAATTTGTATACTGGTAGCATTGTAAACAGCGTTTTTACATGCACGTACGCGCGCGCGCGCACGCGTTGTAAACCGCTTAACTTATAAATATCGTGATGAAATTCTCTGAGTAGTTTATGAGCCTGTGAAACACCCACGTTTCTCAGTTTATTATCTGTATTATTTGTTAATACTTATTAACGAGCTTAAGTTCACTAATACTGTTTCAAAGATACTGTGTTAACCATAAACCCACCTTGCTAATACTAATAATATTATGCACACGGGCACTATCGATGTAAACATTCGTTCGCCCACTGACTTCTTTCATCGAGTTACTGAATCAAACTCTTAAGTTGAATTTAATAAAATACTTTTTGTTTAAAATAATTGAAATACTAGAATATTAATGAAATTGTTGTGGTAAAAAAGAAATCTTACATTTGTGAAAAACTTTCAACATGGACGTGAAGTTCTTAAGTAATTAAGGGGTTCCTGTTGCATAGAGTTTGACGTCACGTTGCCATGGTAACCTCCGGGGTTGCTCAAAATGCCAAACGTCATGGTCACCACTGAGTAGCAGTGAACGGGCCACGCGCTGGGAGTTGGATCTCCCGAATGGGGACATTTTGTCAATACAATTAGTTAGGCATCTTTCTCGTCAAACATTTAAGACAGAGGACCTAACCTTTTCGATAGTGGTAGTGAGGTAAAATTTTCTTGCACCGAGACAGTTTGCAGAATGCTTCAAAAGAAACGAACCTACTTCCAGTAACCAGGCCCGATAACAGTAAGGTCCCTTCTTATGCATCTTTAGTAATCATTATCTTCTAGCTGCTGGGTGACGGTCGCGACTTCTTCCATCTGTTTATAAACTTAACCTCCCACATATGTATGCAAATAATACGAGTTTTTCAGTTTGCATTTTGGTTACCTAAAAGGCAGCGCAATGATCAATTTATTTAAAATGTGTACAATAAGGATGCAGTAACGGTGTGGTTTATCGTAAAAAGCTCATTTATTTGTTTTCAGTTAGTCGACTGCTGTGCCAAAAACTGATAATCACCAAGATTTAAGAGCACTGATTCAACTTTCTAATAACATTCGTCAAAATGAAGATCTGCTTTTATATTAATTTTTGACAATTTTCGAAGAAAAATAATTGTTTTGTAAGAATCATTGTACATTTTAATTCACCAAAATATGATTATTACCGTTAAATATTGTTTTAGAGAAACATCGAAGTGTTCGTATTTGTTTTAATAATTCTCAAAATTTTTATAAATAACAAACAAGAGTAAGTTGTCATGGTTATAACTCCCTGGGGGGGGGGGGGCACTTCCTACATAAGTTGTAAGATGTTTCGCCTTATTGTACACGTGCACGAATATAAGTATTTATTTTTGCTATATTTGTTAATATATTTAATTAAAAATCGCAATTTAAACACGAAAATTATGAGAAATAGACGAATTTCTATCAAAACCCACGAAAATGGGAAATATGCTCTATATGTACTTTACGATGTATAATATACTTAAAATAATTTAAAAGGTCAAGACTAGCACAAAAGACCAGTTTTTAATACAGTGTCATTAGATCAGAGATCAGATTTCTACATCTGCAACCACGTTTTATATTTAAAAAACAAATAAAAACAGAGTGGTCTTCACACCTTCGAAGCCATAACAGTACTCTAGACCAAAAAGTTTAGATCTTCACAGAAACCAAAGATACTATTTCAATAATTTATTTACGAAAATTTCTAATTGTAATATTGTTTCGTTTAGCGCAAAGCTACACAGCGGGCTATGTGCACTGTACCCACGTCAGAGATCGAACCCTTAAAATTTCCGTTACAAGCCCTCTAGCTTATCGTCTAGAGAACTTAATTTTAGCCTAACTACTTTTCTCGACGCATAACAGTGGGACCGAATGTATAAATACTACAATCGTATATGTGTGTGTGTGTGTGTGTGGAGCATAGCAGTGCGTTCAAATATCGCATTAGTCTCGCATTTAGTTTCCAAAATACAGTTTCATTAGATCTAATTTCAACGTGGAGCTTGCCTTATATTAAAGATAAAACACTGAATGCTAATTGGTCTTCAAGTCATATAGGTCGTAACAATATACATTTGTATTAAAACTTCAGACACCAAGAGATAATACAAACCATTAACGAATATTTTGTGACTTTTTATCACGTTTAGGATATTAAAGAATTTTCATGTCAAAAGAACTGCATGTAACGTGTTTTTTTGTTGTTGTTTTTTCAAACTGCCAATTAATTGACATCGCTGCACGTGCTGCTTGGATTAGAGTAAATACATTTCGACTTTATATTTCTTATAACTATACTTCATTAAAAAAAATAGACTTTTTCAAATAGGGTAACGTATCTAAACCGAAAATATTTGGTGGAAAATGGCCTACACTGACTGTAACACAAAACATGCGTATTACTCTCGTGCGAGAGTTTGTCGCACAGTATTTACTGAAGCGGAAACTGACAACTGATACTGCAGCTTGATACCACTTACTAACTAAAAACTGATCTACAGAGATATATGAGAATATTCAATAAACTTGTTTGTTTCTAGATAAACATGTCTGCGGATTCACAACGCTAGAATCCGGGTTTCGATACTCGTGGTGGGCAGAACACAGATAGCCCATAGTGTAGCGTTGTGTATAATTACTAATAAACAAACTGTAAGAAGCAGGAAGTATTGTGATCGTGTAATAAATACACTTTCGTGTGTAATTGTGTACTTTATGGTGAGAATGACCCAAGCTCCGTATAATTTATGAGTAAATGTTGCCCGTTTAGCAGTAAACATATTGAAATGTTGAAGTGAATGAAGTTTGTCCAAAATTATGGAAATTCCAAGTGATTCTATTTGCACGGTTGAGAAAAACGATAACGTATATTTGCTCATTTAACCTTTTTATTTAAGCCGGGTGGAAATGTATTAATTTAGCACCTTTAAAAAAATTAAAATAAAATTACTCAAACACACACACATCCTTATAGCACAATGTACGGTGACATCTTAGGTGCTACTAATTGTCTTCCATAAGGAAAGCTATTTTAAAAATAAAAAGTCCAGTTCTCGAAGTTCTAGATCTGTATACAGCGTGGTAAACTACGCTAGGAAACTTATACTTCTCAATAAAAGTGTTTCAATTATTAATATGTGCGCGCGCGCGTTATACATATTTCTAAGATTGAGTTGAAATAATACTTGTTTTGACAAAATTTGGTTGAATGGACGGTCAACTGCCTGTAGTATAAACACAAATATAGAGAATGACGTTTTAAACCTGAAGACGAAAGTCGGAAGACTTGTTGAAACGTCGTCCTTCTATTCATGTGTTTTTACTACAGGTAGTTGGCCGTCCATTCAACCAAATGTCGTCATGAATATTCTGTCTATCTATCTATCAAAGAATGCTTGTTTTATTCTATATGAAGCTGGGTCTCTGTTTGTAAGTACTAATTGCACGCGTCAGGGTTCTCGCATGATTATCGTTTCTGAACACACTAATACTAAATGCATACAATACGATATTGCTGGCAAAGCAAACAGCCAGGGTAGCAGAATGTCCAAAAGAGTTTTCTGGAAATTTTAGGACGGCGGCGGCGCAGTAATATATGGTAAGCAAATAAGCACGCTTATAAAATAACCTTTAATAGAAGAATGCATACCTGTAGAATCACTAAAATCTTCCGGACAGAGACCATCATAAAAAAACTTAAATTGCCTAAATAAAATAAAACGTTTGAGAAAAGTTTCCACAAATCGCTTGCGGCTGGAATGAGTTAATAAAACTGAAACAGCTTATTAGCGTTAAATGACTATTTTTTGGTATCGTCCATGTAATTGGGGAAAAAATTAAAGTGTTGCCAAAATTTTGACAAAAAATGTAGTGTTTCTAGTCATGATGCATGATAAAGCACTGTTGATATACTCCAGTTCACGTACGTGACAATATTTCACGTTATCTGACTGTTGCTATGTGGTGTACAGCTACGATGTTCGTGCCAAATTACCAGTTTCAACAAAATAACAAAAGCATCTCTATCCTGTTTTCTTTTTTGTGTTTGTATTCCAATTGGATTTGTATAAAATATATAAATAAAAGTAAAAAAAAACTTTAATGACAAAATAACCTTTGTTGTGATCGTAATCTGTCCGTTATGATCATACATTGCCAGGTTGACTTTTAATTTCACTTCAAAGTACATAGCTTGCCGTGATCGGAAGTTAATTATTAAGAAATAACCTTCATTGTGAACAGTCAGTTCGTCATGATCAGATTATTCCCATATTAAATGTCGTATTTAATAATTATTTATTGTATTGCTACGTATAATAATAATAATAATAAGTTCATGATGTCAGAAAAACTCGTAGGTTCAACAAGTCTTGATACAAAATTATATTTGCCCCTAAAGAAGAGAGGTTCACCTTTCGAAAACACTCGGGATATAGGGTTTTTATAAGTTTATAATAATATGTTGGTTTTGTTTGCTGTTGTTTTAAATGACCATTTTTCTTGTGATAGTGAAATAGGAACCTTCAGGAAATTACTACTTTTATATATATACCAAACTCTCTGGGTCTCGCTGTTATGTCTCTACTTTCCAAAATGCACGAAGTTACTGTATTAGCCTTAGAACCGGTTTGGTCGGTAACTAATATTTTGTATTTCACGTATGTTTCTTTATGTTGACAATGTTATGTCTCGTGCTTTATCGGTCACGACAGTTTTGTAAAATTCTTCTTAATCTGTAGAATTAGAAGTCTTTACCACCTGTTACGATGCTGTGTTTTTACATTTATGTAATGTGTATCTACCGTGTAACGACAAAAGTTGCGATTATTAATTTCCATTCATGTTTCTGTTATTTCAGAGTCCCCCCCCCCCAAGTTTAGAAGTCTTTACCACCTGTTACGATGCTGTGTTTTTACATTTATGTAATGTGTATCTACCGTGTAACGACAAAAGTTGCGATTATTAATTTCCATTCATGTTTCTGTTATTTCAGAGTCCTCCCCCCCCCCTAAGTTTCTTTCAATGCTGATGAAAGATGACTCATTTCATTACATGTTGAATTTCCGAGCAAATAAATATTTAGTCGTGTTTTTTTGATGAATTGCATAGAATACGTCATGTGTGCATCGGATTTTTAACGAGAAAATTGTCAAATCAAGATTCGCAGTGTGTCTTTGAATGTTTAATAACGAATATTCATCTTGTAATGTGTATTCGGAAAGTTTCACCTTTGAGGTCAGTGATTTTTAGTATACATAAAGGTTAATTAAAACATGACTTGACTTTAAGAGAATTTTAAAAAACAACAAGAGAGAGAAATGCTATGATTCGGTGAGACAGAAATAACGATTTAAATCTAAAATAAATATACAAGTTTTTAAACTAGAACGACAGCTCTAGATAAGGGTATATTATGTATTGTTACATATATTCTTCTGTGTGTGGACCTAGAATACCATATGTGTGTGTGTTCATAAAATGGCCTGTTTTTGATAGTTGTTTTATACATGTAGGTCTTTGGTTTCTAATTTTCGTATTGCTTTTTATTTCACACTTTAACTATAATTTGATTTTATACTAGACAATCGTGTTTTATTTTGCGGACTGTTCACTCAATTAAAGGAGATAAATTTTATTACCCACTTTTAGTACGTCACTTTTTCTTCTCTGACCATTCATCGGTCAACACCAACGTTAACTTGTGGGATGGATACATTTTATGGATGGACGTGTTTAAACTGTCGTTAGCTTTTTTCTACTCAGAAGATAATATAATCTGATGAAATTTAAAGGTTTCGTAATGTTTCACACAATGCTGTAACTGTGTCGACTTGTACCAGAACTCTGTATATTACTCACTGTGTTACTGCCTCAAGCAGATATAAAATTGACTCAAGTTGTATAGCCTACCGAAAACACAAAACATGTCATTTTCGTGAGTGAAGCCTGGAAATTATATGGTAAGAAAAGTAGGTTTCACAGGGTGGCCACGAACCATGAAAATCTAGCAAAATCAGGGAATTTGAAAAGGGGTCAAAGAGTAAGGTAAAAATGTTTTAAAGAATATGGAAAATATCCACCCTCATTTTATTTCATAATTTGTAAGCGCACGCAATTTTGTGTGTGTATTTAGCGACGCTTGTTATTGGTATATATATATTTCAACATGATCTTCGTCAGTCACTCTACTCTGTCTTATTTTATCCGATTATAATTCTCTTATTCATTATGCTTAACGTTAGGGTAAATATTCTTTTATTGATATAAATGTTTATATTTTATTGTCTAAGCTGCAATGTTCTTGTGTAAGATCTTTAACATCCTGATCCGAGGTATATGTTTTAAAGTTTTATTACCATATCGCCAACTAAAATGGATTAAATTAAACAGAAGATGGAGGAAAATTTGAAATGTAGATATTTCGTACACGTGCAGGTTTTAAAAACCTGAAATGTCAGGCAAAAAATGTTGGAAAGGATATGGTCACTTGCTTTTTGTTTTTTTTAAGATAGGCTTTCTTTACGTTAAAATAAGAATCATCGCTCGGTTGTTTTAATTGCCATTTGCTAGACACATTACACGCGTTCGGAAACCGATTCGATGAATTAATTGCGCCAGCTTAAGTTGTTTTGTAAAAAAAAAAAAGTTATATAAAGAAATAAAAACTGTTATAGTTGGTGTGAAAGAAATCTATGCACTGTTCCTTCTAATGTATCACTACTTCAGAAAATAATTGTAGTATATTGTAGTTTCTCAATTTAATCCAAACCTTGTAATAAACGTATTTTGCTGTACTGATTTTGCATGCAGACCTCCTCAGAGGTTGTCAAGGGATGGATTATCTTGTTTGTGCGAACGTTTGTCCTTTATAATTTATATGGGAGTTCTTCCAAGTTTTTGCTGAATATTTTGCGATTTTTTTAAATGAAAACCCTTAATATCATTATTGTTTGATATTAGACGAGTCCGACTTTGATGATATAGACAACAATGTTAGTTTTTAGGTTCTTTAACGAAACAATTACTTATATATGTTCTGTAATAAGCAAAATGTTAAAGGCTTATATCAACTAAAATCAGCGTGATTTCTTTGCCAGTTTTGCATGTCAGTGTATTTTGTCTATTCTTTTTTTGGGAGCTAAAAAATATAAGAGAACTGATACTTGCATTATATTAAGTAACAGGTGAGCTTGAATCGTTTCGTTAGCTGTTCTTAAAATAGTATTTGAGCTTATTTTGATAAATTAGCACAAGAAATGCGGCTAATCCTTGGACGAGGATAATGTGTATGTATATAATATTTTAGGTACATCAGGTTTTTGTTTATGAGAGAGAACAGGCTTGCATTCTAACGTATCCGACAAGTACGTTATCAAAGGAAGTTATCAAACTACCACGATACTACCAGGGTAAGATAACAAAATACGAGTCTTTCAAAATATCTGCAATCAATGATTAACTAGTAGAGCCTGGCCAGGACTTTGTAATTAAATATCGCAATCTCAAACACAAGTCTACAGTGAAACAACGCTGTTAATATCACAATAATAAGGAATTAGGAAAAAATAAATAGAAGAACAAAAATCACACAACCTAGTTTCCATACTTCACCGCTAGGAGAACAACCACTTTTTAGTTTTATTAATATACAAATGACTAGTTTAATATAGATTAACGTTTTTAAAGCAAATTTAAAATTTAGCTGAACTAAACGATGGAAGAAAACAAAACCATAAGTAAAAACAAAATATAAATGGTTATCTTACAGCTTTATTTTCTATGAATTTAACTTTCCATGTTAATATTAGCAGCCATTACGTTTTTTACTCTGTCCTAATATATTATTAAATACAAAATTATTATAAATTAAACATGTTTTTTAATGGCAGTATATGATTGGTAGTGACGTTTTTCAACGAGAGAAAACAATTGGTTGAGTAACGTGTGAACATACGTATGCTACTAACTTCACGCGAGAACTCCCCTCGATTAGCAGCTGTCCAATAGTGGAAGGACCTCTTCAATCCCGCCAAGTTATTGTATCTTCCGTGCACTGATCGATGTTCGTAAGTGTGTGTAAATGGTCAACGTCACATCGAGCCGTACTCTGCGCACGCGTTGTTTTTACAACACGTACATGGTCATGACACAGATGGTACATAACAAACCCGTTTCAACATATAACATTAATCATGTCTTCTTTTATTCGTTTTAATATTGCAAAAAAGTTGGGAGTTTGATATTTATAATCTGTCATTCGTATTTATAAAACGAGTACCAGAAACAATAAAAGTTTGTTGAAAATACCGTAATCACTTCCATTTTTCGAAATGATACAACAATCGAGAGAACTTGTTCAAGACCGTAGGTATTAAGATACGTGATTCAGTGTGTAAGAATTTTGGAATGAAGTTGTTAGCGAAAGGGTATTTTGATCTAGTCATACGTTTGTAAAATGAGTTTTTCAAAGTGTTTGCCAGAGTTAGAGCTTTCGTCTAATCCTGATTTATGACTTCAAATGATTTTATAATTCTTACTTTGTATAAACTTGGAGATTAAATTACAAGAAGCAGCATATGTTAATAATCTAAAATAACCCGTCCTTACTCTGCCATATTGATGTATATTCAGATAATTTTCAAAATTGTTTTGTTAGTGAGTACAACAGAAATTTCAATGCTTTTAATATGTTGCAGAAACAGTGAGATTTTTTAACATCAAATTATAACGTTGTTTGTGATCCTAGAATCTTAAATAGATATCAAGCTAAGGCTTTGTAAAATACTGCTAATGTAGGTAAGATTGAGTGGTTATTCATTTGGTATTTATATTTTACAAGCTGAAATACTCGTCAACTGATGGGGAGTGCTTAAGCTTCATTATAACAATGTAAGTGTAACAGCAATCATATATTTCAAAGTAATAACTTGAACATAAACTTCATCTCAAGATTGTAAAATTATAACATAACATCTTCATAAACAACATTTGTAATTTGCTTTACATCTACCAACAAATAAAGATTTTGAGGTGATCTCACCCTTGAACACCCTACATCTCATTGACCATGGTTGTTTGAGAAACAGTCCAGCAACTTTCATACTTTGATCTTGAATCCCTTTAGAATATTCAACATTGTCTAAATGGTCAACCTGCCAAGATTGTTTGAGATTGACTTAATAGGCTGGGAGTAATTAACCAATAGGCTTTAC
>NW_013665817.1:520890-525372 GCF_000517525.1 Limulus polyphemus | reverse complement strand
ATATATATATATATATATATATATATATATATATATATTTGTATGTATATACAGTTGTACAGTCTTCATTTGCTTATTGTTGATTTTTGTCTATCTCTACAAGTAAATTATGCCTTTAATTTTTAATTTACATTTATAATATTCATATTTCCTAGTGCACATTTCTTTATTATTAATTTTTATTTTCACAGAACCCGTACTAATAAAGTCCAGGTTAGCAACATTCCCAGCCATGTCCAGTGGGATAACATTAAGAGACTATTGGCAACATTTGGTGATGTCCACCAATGTGATCAAGGTATTGTACTCAAGTTTTTAATTCATTGTTTGAAAAATCTTTTAAAAAATTTTATTGTTATGAATTTGTGTCAAACACTTCCTCAGAAAGAAAAACAACTGATTATGGTATTTTAGAATTAACCTTGTGAATAAGTCAAGCTGTTGGTTTGTTGGACCATACATTAAGGAATAATACATAAAGCTCTTTTGGTGGTGGTGGTGGGGGGTTAAGCATTAAGGAATAATAAATAAACTTGATTTTTTTTATTAGAAAATATAAGATGCAAATAAAATGAAGGTGTAAAACAATGTATTTTTAATGCCAAGTATGCATACTTGTAATATCCTGAGAATTGGTTCCTTTTTTTTTGCTTTTTTTTCTGTGTTTTTAGTTTTAAAAAACATATTAATGAACTATGAATAATTCACTAAAGCACAAAGCTACAAAAGCATTATTCTTAGAAAAAATATGAGTCAGTTGAATATGTTACTGGGTTGTCTTTAGAAATAAGAAAAGTTCTACACAATATAAAAATTAACTGGTATTGGTTTATTTTTTTTTAAACGCAGTTAACATTATCACAGAGAAAAAGTTATTTTAAGGGAGAACAAAAGCTAAACTTTATAAGATGATAACCATAACTTGTATCTTTATGTTAATCACTGTTTGATCATTAAAAAAATCAGCCCAAATGTTAACTTTATAGCTCAAAAGGTATAGCAGTAATTTGCTGTAGAGGCACCAATTTGACAAAGTATTTAAATCTAGCATATACCTACCATTAAGAACTGTGTTTAAAATTTGTATACTTGAAAAACAACAAGCAGCATTTCAGGATGTATTAGTTGTAACAGGAATTTATAACTCTATGTGCCTACCAAACTTGAGACTGTCCAGAATGGTTCTGAATATTCAGTTTCTTCATGTAACCAGTTAACCCATTGACTGCAGCTGCTCTAAACGGGTACAGGGTTGTTGTAAACCATACACCGTATATGGCACATTCGCATTCAGTTGCCATAGGTGAGCCGTACCCGATTTACAGCACATCAGCAGTCAGTAGGTTAACGCAACAAGGAAGAACTGATGTAGTGGGTTAAGACAACATTGTTTTAAAAGTAACTTACTAATCTACGTGAATAAACACCATTCAGCACAGAATAAATAAATTTATTTGACTTTTGAAACACGAAATGCAACAAGTTTTGTTGGTGTCAGTTTTTTTAACTGTGTTTAAAAAAGTAGCTTCACTTCTATAGATATATTTGAGAAACAGTCCGAAAAGATATATCGACTTTTCCCCCTTATTTTTTTGCACTGATATGTAGTGTAACATCGTGCCTTTTCTTGAAAACTGATTCATGTTCTACTTTCAGGTCCAGCAAAATCTGAACATTTTTTCTCTATATTTGTAACTTATGACAGCCCCGATCAAGCACAGCAGTAAGTACATTTTGTTACTAGTGTTTTAACCACATCATTGGAGAGTTAACTACCTAGAACTGTATATTATAAACAGTAGCACTTTCACATTACAAAAACAATTTTTGGCTTAAAGTAGCATTCTATTAACAAACAGTAGTTTAAAACTAAGCTACGAAAAGATAAATTGTATGCTAGCAGGCATAAAACAGTGGTGTTTGTAAAGTATGAAATTCTTATCAACCTATAATTAAAGTGGTAATTAGTATGCATATAGTATTTGGATAATTGGTACAATCTATAGGAATATTACAAACAAAATAGCATTTTGTATGATGATTTTAACTGTTGAGTGTGTGTACAATAAATCAAGGAGATGGAAGTAAACTATTAAGGAGATAAAGAACTGATGTACAAGTTCATGAATACCTGTAGCTATTGGGCTCTCGGCAGAGGTTGCTGCATTCAACTTTTTGTTAATATTCAGCATTTCTGAATTAAACTGTTGAAAATTTCAAATGGAACCAACAGGGGCCAAATAAGATTCTTTAACTTGTATCTTGTCTTTCAGTGTTTCACCACTTGTAAATTAAAAATAAAAACTAATCCTAAAATACCAACCTTCTTTCTTTGTTTTGTATTTTTCCAATATTTTTATATTGGCTGTGGTTTTGGTAGTAGATAGGGGCAGTGGAAATATATATGCATATATTTAATCCACTCACTAGTTAGAATATGAAGTGGGTGTTACAGGTGTCATAGTCACTCCTCCTGAACACGCTTGTTTGATTTAATTTCTTCACTTTACATTCAGAGCTATGGGCATTTGATTAACCCTTGTTGAAAAATTGAAATCCATTTTCTAAGATTTTGGGTTGTGAATTGAACACTCGTATTAAGATTAGACATAAGTCTGCTGTATAGCAAGGAGCAAAGGCAACAGTTATTTTTTTGCTTTTTTAGTAGTTTTCTGTTTGCTAGAGTTTGTTGAATTAATTTATAGTTTCAATTTTAACTTGCAGAGCTTTCAGTCAGCTGAACGGATTTGAATTTGAAGGCTCTCTTTTAAAAGTGGATTTCATAATGGATCAAGGACGTGGAAATCGTGGCAGCCGTGGAAACAGAGGCACGTTTCGCCCCTTTCCTTACTCAGGGAACTCGCCAAATCCAATGCGCCCAACAGATTTCCCATTAAGGTAAGGTTACGTTTGCTTCGTGCTTCGTAATATCTGATAAGAAGAGAATAAAAGCATACTTTGAGTCATGTATATGGAGTAAAACAGAGTAGTTAGAAGAGGTCAAATATATTATCACTGTACATGTAACAAATTTTGAAGTGGATTAGAAGTATTGGTAGAATGTCATCTGAGTAAATATATAAGCACCTGAAATATGTACAGTAGAACTTTACATTTGCTGGTAATCAGTTGGTGTATCTTACATTGCTATAACTGAATGAGAAAAGATTCTCGCTTTGGTGCAGAATATAAAAAAATGTGTTTTCACATATAAAGGAAATATTTACTTTACACCTACGAACAGTTGGTATAAATAGTGACTTTGGTGGGCAGTAAGATAACTATGAACTAAATACTTAGCTCTTTTTTAATCAACTTGATTTCACAATGCCGTAATAACTGTTTGTGCTTAGCATAGTAAAAATTCTTGTTTACTTTAAAAACCGTATGACAAACGAGTACAGAAAAAAAATGCTGTTTACTTCCGTTACTAAATGTAGAAAATATATAACACTCAGAACAAACTATTAAGCAGTATTGTAGCTGCAAACAGAAAAAATCTGAAATAGTGCCACATGGTCAAAATATTGTTTTTGATGTATGAAATGTATGTGAAAGCAACACATAGACCCATAAACAAATAACTGTTCTAAACTTATGTTAAAATGCAGATCAGCCATTGTACGTGAAGTTAAGAGCTTAGACACAAATGTAGCATTAAAGAAGTACTTGAAATGTCTGATTGTATACAAAACATATTTTTATTGAGGTACTATATTTTCAGTGCAAAGATTAGTCATTTACAAGAAGTTTCTTAAGATAACACCAAATAAATTTAAGTGCTAGTTTTAATCCATCTTCAAGCAGTAGTAACGTACTTGTTCATGAAATAGTCTATCACTTTATATAATTTGAGACTTATAAATATCATAAACTAAACTTAATAAACATTTTTAAATTATACTATTAAAATCTTTGTTGGGAAATGATGAACTGTAACTGTGAAACTAGGTATTGTGTCTCAAGAAAAACCATCTATTTATGATATGGTTTATGGTAATGGTCTAATCCACATGTCACAGAATCTCCGAGTTGGAATTTATCTGTGATCTGTAAAAGGAGAATGTGTCAAGAATCTAGACATCTTAATCATAATATATATTGTATCTGAATGAGATGTCCGAAAAGAAAAGGCTTCTAATCCCACGTGTTTTGTTTGCTTACCATTTGGAAGTAATCCTCTCAGTGGTATTAAGGGTTCTGTTAATTACTTGTTAAAAACAACAAAAAAAAGTAATGAACTTGAAACTTTTACAATATGTTATTATATTTCGAAGAAGTATATCATAACTTAAAAATTGAAGAATATACAGCTAAAAGGATTGAAAAAGAAAAATTCACCAAAAGTACATTTTGTTAATGTGGCATCATGATGTGTTATTAATCATAGTTTGATTAAATGAATTTTTGTTTTTCTGTTGTGAGATCAAAATTAAGAAATTGATGAACTTGTAAACTATCGCAAGATGTTTCTATATCTTG